>NW_026857198.1:0-28130 GCF_026571515.1 Ruditapes philippinarum
AAAATTTAATTTCATAAGGTTAATTCACACCTTGGTGAAACTTTAAACTATATTCATTTCTTAAAAACTTCACAAACTAGAGCAAACTCTGCGCACTGGTTACGCTACGGCCAGTAACCACTGCCTTCACACAAATCATCATTTTTACACAATCATGTGATAAGACGATCATCACATGATTCATGTGATGATCGTCTTATCACATGATTGTGTAAAAATGGCGTATACGCCAATGAACTCGTTGAAAAAATGTTTTATCTGTAATAAACAGCAAATAAAACTTGAATTCTGGTCTCAAATATGTCGATATGATTGAAAAAAAATTATTTTTGTAAAGCGTAGAGTCGAAATTAATAATTACTTGAATGATTTCTCTTTCGAGAGGGGTCATTGTTTTGGAAATAAACGGTGCGGTATTAAAATTTTTAAAAATTATTTTCATTATATTTATGTTTCCAAAATTATTTCAATTTTAGTTCACATCTAACACCTATCGGTCTTGAAACATTAGCAAAACCGTGTTTACTTTTTAAAATAAATATAACAAGAGCTGTCAGTAGGACAGCAACGCTCGACTATTCTTAGTGCTTGATAGTAAAAAAAATGCTTGATACAGTTACCTCCTCCTGTCTACAGGTTGGGGTCATGATGGTGAACAAGTGTGCAAAGTTTCAAAGCCATATGTCAATGGACTTTGAAAATATTTGAACTATTACAAAAACTTTAACATAAATTCTAAGTCAAAAAAAGGGGCATAATTCTGTCAAAATGCTTGATAGAGTTACCTCCTCCTGTTTACAGGTTGGGGTCATGATGTTGAACAAGTGTGCAAAGTTTCAAAGCCATATGTCAATGGACTTTGAAAATATTTGAACTATTACAAAAACTTTAACATAAATTCTTAGTCGAAAAAGGGGCATAATTCTGTCAAAATGCTTGATAGAGTTACCACCTCCTGTTTACAGGTTGGGGTCATGATGTTGAAGAAGTGTGCAAAGTTTCAAAGCCATATGTCAATGGACTTTGAAAATATTTGAACTATTACAAAAACTTTAACGTAAATTCTAAGTCGAAAAAGGGGCATAATTCTGGTCAAAAATGCTTTGATAGAGTTACCTCCTCCTGTCTACAGGTTGGGGTCATGATGGTGAACAAGTGTGCAAAGTTTCAAAGCCATATGTCAATGGACTTTGAAAATATTTGAACTATTACAAAAACTTTAACGTAAATTCTAAGTCGAAAAAGGGGCATAATTCTGTCAAAATGCTTGATAGTGTTACCTCCTCCTGTCTACAGGTTGGGGTCATGATGGTGAACAAGTGTGCAAAGTTTCAAAGCCATATGTCAATGGACTTTGAAAATATTTGAACTATTACAAAAACTTTAACATAAGTGGTTACGCCGACGCTCGGGTGACTGCAATAGCTCTACTTATTCTTATCGAATAGTCGAGCTAAAAATTGAAAAAATTTATATCGTCAAAAATCTTGACAAAAATGTTGTGATGGCAGAGATCTAATTCTGTAAGGGGAGATTGAAACTAGAGCTGTCAGTAGGACAGTGTGTTTGACTATCCACAGTGCTTGAAACCATAGCCTGGTTAATATTGAAGTTAATGAAAATGAAGATTTAAAAATAAGAAAATTATTTATGACATAGTTATGAGCTTGGGATAGCCAAAGAATTTTGTATGGTCACAAAGATCCATATTTAATTAGAAATCCAGGCCAAGTTATTGGCTTTTGAAACTGAGTGAACTTCAATATCATCACCAGGGGTTTTACAAAAGTTTTCTTGTGTTTGTGATGCAGGTTTGGGTCCAAGTACATAGCTATAAATTCAAGAATACTTTTAACAAACAGCTTAAGACTATTATACATGTATGTATCATAGATTGTCTCAAAGAAAAATTCTGACTACTTAAAGACAAAATCTGAATACTAACCAATGTAAGGTCCTGCTGTAGCCCTTGAATCAACAGCCACTACAACACCATGTTGAAACTTGAAGGCAAGTGTTGTAGTACCATGGTCAAAGTGAATTTTTACCTTGCTGTCCTTCTCTTGAAATTGTTGTAAATTTTGAACCGGCTGAAAGAAAATGGATATAATGCAGTAAAACTTAAACACCCAAAATAGCTGGAAAAGGTCCTGTTTATGCTTTGGACAAAAATAAAAAATAACAAATTAATCATAAAAAAAAATAAAATTTCTAGCTATAAAAAGCAGCAAGTTTTTGAAACTTGAAATGACATTTTGTATAATTCAATATGTTAGACGTTGAGGGCTTGTTATAGTCAAGCCTGATGTCTAATACCTATCGCTCAAAAACGCACAACAGCATAAAAATTTAAAAAATGTCTATTATCTTGCCTTTCAAGCTTTAATAAAAAGTTTATCAAATTTTCTTTCAATTTCATGGTCAATCATTAATAAAAAATTTCAAACAATGTAATTATCAATTTAAAATAAAATATAAACATCATTAGGATCAGTTTGCTGAACCGGTAGTTTGACGAAACCACTCTCACCCGTAGCACCTAATTTCATATTACGGTACCCTGATTTATTTGTTTTATCTTGCGTTAAATGCTATGTGTTTATGAGCATTTTCGATATGACTTTGCTTTGCCAAGAAGTAAAAATATCTCAAAGCAATGTCTCTGATGAATACCTTTAGTAGGGGTCCTTAGTAGTCCTATAAATATGATGTCGCTTTGAGATATTTTTGCTTCTGGGCAAAGCAACGTCATATTGAAATTGCTCAAAAACCCATAGCATGTTCCGCAAGAAAATCGGGCGGAACGAAAAAAATTAAGACAGCGTGTATTTACATTAGTTTTGACCTATTTATGAACAAAACTAAAAAATAAATATCTTTTGTCAAAATAATTAAACTGTAACATCCGAAAAATCATGATTAAATCCTCTCATGTATTTAAATACCTTTTACAGCTGATAAACAAATTGCAGCCATACAGTGCGCGAAATCTGATTAGCTAATTCAAATGCAAGCGTTTAACTGAGTCAGAACATTCTAACGGAATATTTTTTAACAAAATAATTGCCCATGCACCATCATGTGTTCGAATATATTTTTTCGTTCAAAAATTTGGAATCAATCTGTAAAGCACCTTGCTTAACCAGTATGGCTGATAGACAAAAATAGATTGATGTTTATACGCGGAAAGTCCGAGCAGGGCCTAAGGCCCCGCGAGGGCTGTAGCGCTCTTAGATAACATGTATGACGCGTATCAATTCAAATGAAATCAAATAAAAAGTAAATGAAAATTTCACAAAAATTTATATCCTATACCTAATGAGCTGTGAAAAAATCCTTAGTTAATTGGGCGCCGCCATTTTGAAATCTTTTAGAGTTAAATATAGATATCAGGGCGCTTTTGAGCGTCTACATAATTCAGACTTTTGCTAGAAGGCGCTAGCCAATCAACACTTCCGGTGACAGAATGATGTACAAAATCAGAAAATAAACATGCATTTCATTGATAAGAACAATAGTAATGATGATATATATAAAAATTTACTTCCTTTTTGATAAATTAGCAATTTAAAAGATAACATAAAAACAATAAATGTGATTAGAGGTTAACAAAAATGGCAGACGGGATTTTCCAAACGCCGACGCATGCGCAGTGGTCCCCTTTAACAAATCCGATGATAGGTTGAACACCACCAATTTATTTTTTTCTGTTAATGGTACAAAATACCTGCATTTACTTATTAACGAAGTGCAAGAAAGATCTGGTTGACATGTACACTAAACATGTTATGCTTAAATCATAAGAGCTTTCCGCGCCATAGGTAGCACCTAATTTCATATTATTTTATTTTAAATTGATAAGTACATTGTTTGAGAGTTTCTGTGTATGATTGAGCAAGAAATTGAAAGTAAAGAAGATAAGCTTTTGAATAAAGCTTCAAAGGTAAGACAATAGACATTTTTTGAATTGTTTTTGATGCTATGAGTTTTTGAGCAATAACTATTAGACGTCAGGCTTGACCGTCATAAACTATAAAAAACCTGTAACGTCTAATTTATTTGACTAGGGTCCTTATTTCTGCTAATTCTATTTATTTTTTTTGTATAAATAAAAAAATAAAAATAAAATTAGCAGAAATAATCAGCCTGTTTATTCAAAACATAATTTATTTCATTAAGAAATACTGCATTGAGCGCAATGGCCATGAAGGTCCAGAAAAAAAATATAACAAAACTGAGAAAACATTAAAACATAAATAATGTAACATGTACCCCACCCAACAGTTTTTAACGTGAAATGAGTTGCACTTTCGAAACGGGTCCAGTTAAAGAGAAAAGGAAACGCTTACATCAAAGTTGTATGGCATCGAAAAATTTTGAGATAAACATTCTACGTCTTGAAACAATTGCGATGCATCTGTTCCTCTGTTTCCACCAAATATTTTAGTTTGAAGTGATGTATCACGGAATCCACAAACATCGGCGAGCGCCATTTTTATTAGTTCAGGTAAAATTGCTGTTAGTCACTCTGATTGGTTATTAATAGACTGGTTTCTAGCTTTTTGCGGCGTAATGATGAGAATGAGAACCAATAGCTGGTTTCTTCTGGTACCCAGCATGTTTTTGTAAACAAAAAGAAAGAAAGAGAAATTAAAAATGAATGACATTATTGTACCGATAGTTTCCTTTGTTGCTTCTCTATTCTTTGTTATTCTGTTCATTGCATTTGGTAAGATACTTCTGTAAAATAGAAACTAAAAAACGTGTTTTGAACAATTTATAATTCATTTATACTCCTGGCATGTAAATTTTAATAGTCATTATAGACTAGTTTTCAGATTGCCATATGGTACATGGTGAGAAGATTTTAGCAGATTCTGTTGAATTATAGTCATTATTGATTACATGTATATAATGCTCCAATTTTGTCATTCCCTTGATTGATTTTTGATCACCCATATAAGGCCATAGTTTGATATTAATCAAGTTCAGTACAATTTTCTACATTTCATTTGTAATAGACTTATTGGCTGTTATTATTTTTGATAATACTAATAATATTTGAAATATTATTTTTCATGATTCAAAGGTATATTTATCTAATAGTATTGATAAAAAGTAACCAGGTGTCACAGCTAGGTGTCAAGTCTAGTTCTTACCTGTTTTATTTTAACACCTGCTATTGGGTACTGCATGATGGTTATTCCATAGTAATTTAAGAGGTGCACTGGTAAGAGATTCAGGTAATCCTCGCATGTATCAGTGCTATACACTGGGCATGTAAACATGTAAACGAACCAATGGGTCTATTCAGTAAGAGCTAGGGACTGTTTCCTTGACTCCCTTTTATCTCATAGCTTCGGCTGAGTCTTTCAATTCAATTCAATTCATACCTGCTTAGTGTAATTGTAAACAAACTTTGAAGCAGTATGATGGTGTTGTAGATATTTAAGACAGGGGTTGAATCAGAAGTATTTATGGTAGTCAGATGTGACTGCGATTAGTCAAAAGCTGTGACATTGCATTTTTCTAGTAGGTATGATGAGTCAAAGTACTATAAGTATAAAAGCCATATTTTATACCTTTGGATTAGTTCTGGCTTTCATATTTAAACTGAAAAAGTTACTTTGATTTTAACGTTGTGCGACAGTAACTGGTCTAGCAGTACTATAAAACCTGTTAGCTGAAGTCACTTTAGCTATCTTTGGATCAGTTTAGTTTTAGTGTCTATAAGTTTGTAATTCATTAGCTATTCAGTTCTCTTCTATATGTTATTGTCACTAAATTCTACTTTCGTAGTAAATGATTACAGAGAGACAGATATGGTTAGTATTTGCCACAATATAATGATATACCAGTTGTTTTTGGCAAATATCATATGGTTTTGATAAATAGTTCATTGATCAACACTACATTGTAAATAGATAAAGTTTTTTTATGAACTAAATTATAATTTTAATATAAATATAAATGATATTGTTTCTCAATATTTTCTCATTGAATTTTATAGGTTGGTATGTTGTATGGACATTATTTCTCAAAAAGTTCAAGTTTGTACGGGAACTTCTTGGTACCAGTTCAGAATCAGATGTACAAGAAAAACCAAAAAGGACAAGAGAAAGAAAAATCAGACGTGATTAGATCTCGATTTACGCTTAAAGATACCTCAATATTTTGAAGTGTTCGGCAAAGAAAAAGGATTCTGTGATACCATTTTGAATGTTAACAGCTAGTTTTGATCAGCTCACTTATGAGATATTATGTGTCATGAAATATTCTGTATCAGGAGATATTCTGTTTCAGGAGATATGATAAGTTTTTCTGCAGATAATGTATCAGTGCATATTATCTTTCATAAATATTTTCATTTTATTGTAAATTAAACTTTTATGCATTTTCATCTAAATAACTAAACTGTGTATCTGTCATTGAGCAAAACTGCATCTTGTAAGTTAAAATGTGTATTATATGGTGTGCATTGTTTTAGGATAGTGTTAAATAATCTTTGAATGGTAATAACTAGTCTAGTTGTGAATATATATCTTACCTGCCATCAGGATACATGCAATATTTACTATGTAACTACAATTTTACCCAGATTTTAATGCCATGTTTACATGTAAATGAAGGAATCTGTATGAATGATGTGCAATTTTGTATTGATTGTGGAATGAACACTTCTGAAACTTTTGACAAAAGCAGGATACTTTAATGAGTGCAATAGTTTTTGAGGACATAAATGATTTGTTATTGAGGTTGTGTCTATGTATGGTTATGTTTCACTGGCTTCCTGTAGCTTCTAGATCATCTGAGTACTTTAAAAAGGTGTTGTTCAACATCCTTTCCTTGTTTACTAAATACTTTAAAGATTAAATGACTGTCTCTACTGGATGTATTAATTTAGTTTTATAGACAGTGTATAACAATGGCATTAATATAATTATTAAGTCAGGGCTATTCTTGCATGCCATCTTTTTTTTCTGAGTGTTTGTAGTTTTTCCTTATGCATTATGTTTATTTATCTGCCTTTAAAGGGACTCCACTGAGGTTTTTGACATGACAGGACTGACAATAACTTTCCAAGATTAATGTTCAATTTGATGTAGTTCTAGACTAAGAGCTTGTGTCCAAAATTTCTGATTTCACTCAAATCGAGCAAAGAAAATAGCACAAACATACAATTTTCAATTTATGTCTGGGTATATTTCCTAATTATCCTTTGCATATCTTTCTGTTTTAAATGCCCCAGTTGATTTTATAAGAAATTCAAATTGTATGTTTTTAGGCTTTCAGATCTTAGTGGAGTTCCTTTAATTTATTCCTTTAATTTGTAATTATGTATGTTATTATGTATGTAACCAATATAGTGCGTTTGCGACCAGCATGGATCCAGACCAGCCTGCGCATCCGCCCAGACTGATAAGGATCCATGCTGTTCGCTATCAGTTTCTCTACTTGCAATAGAGTTGGTAAGCGAACAGCATGGATCCTGATCAAACTGTGCGGATGCGCAGGCTGGTCTGGATCCTTGCTGGTCGCAAACGCACTATGTTGGTTTTGTCGTTATGCGGCTCAATTAATTACATACATTTTTGGTTATTCTCAGAGTATACAGCATTCTTTGATTGTTAACAATCAACATTATATATTAGTTAACAAAATTATGAAGTGGGGAAAACAAATTGCCTAGAAGCCTGACAACTATTATACTGGTTTTACATGTAGGTTTAAACCACTTGCATAAGAATTTTTGAGTGAAAATATGAAGTGAAAAAAAATGTGGTCACAGTATTGTTTCATATTTTATTTCAAGAAACACATAGAAATGGTTAAAGAAATTTCCTGCAATTGATGCAAGTCATTTGAGTAAAGGATAGTGTTGTGATATAAGGTTATGCTTTTTAAAAGCTCTAGCTTTACAATTGTGTGTAACGATCATGTTTTGTCATATGTTTAGACAAAAAAATCAACATTTGAAATATTCATCTTTTATATGATACAAGCTGTTTGTTTTAACTAATTGATGGCACATGTAATTGTATTTCAGATTTTTTTGTAGTTTTTATTCATCATGTTTTATATATCTTGTATATATCAGTCATACCAGAAAGCAGGGATCAGTTTTATCTATGAATAAAATAAAATGTAAATTGTATCAAGTGATTCTGTATTTTCATTGTTTATTTTGCACAGATAATGTGTTTGATAATGATTTTCTTTAACATTATTTCCTAGTTAACTGTCAATGATATCCCCATTGTTGAACATATTGTTGAGTTAACATATTGTTGATTTAGCATTTAGTTGTATGTTTCTATTTGATCTGGTTCCCGACGGTCAAAATAACTAAGTGATAATTATGTGAGATTTGTGTGTACATAATACATCGTTGTATACCATGACATTAATGTTAAACAGTGTTACCTGGTACATATGACCAGTATGACAGTCTAGATATGTTATCATTACAAGATAACATTTTGATAGGTAAGCAAAAGATGTCATACCATAAAAACGTTCATTGGAAAATTTTCCAAATAATTTCACAAATGACTATATCCTAAATTTTATATAGAAGTCATTTAGTAAGTTTGAAATGCAGCAAATTTATTTATTTCATTTAGCATTGTTTTAGTAGTTTATTGCATATCTTAGATCAAAGTTACATTTAGAGGTATACATGTATCAAGGTCAGGGTTACATTTAAAGGTCATTCAAAATCAAGGTTACATTTAGAGGTCAGTCTAGATCAAGGTTACACTAAGAAGTCAATTTAGATTAAAGTTACATTAAGGGGTCAATTTAGATCAAACTTACATTAAGAAGTTAATCTAGATCAAGGTTACACTATGAGGTCAATTTAGATCAAAGTAAAAATACATTTAGAAGTTAATCTAGCTTGATAAAGTTTGAATTTAGGGTCAGTCTAGATTTAGGTTACACATTTACTTTTAGAGGTCTATCTAAATCTAGATTACACATGTAAGTTTAAAGGTCTATATTAAGGTTATTAAGATTAGATCTGAAAAATACCAAAAATTACAACTACAAGAAATACCCAGTGATATGCCACACTGTTGGTCACATGTTTTTATTATATGAACATTTTTAAATACAATCCAAAAGTTAAGATAATTAGTAAACAGCCAGACTTGGCAGACTTTTACCAAAGTTGTTAAGGTTGTAACAATATGGTCAAAATTGACTGCATCTTTTGGGTTACTCGTTTTTAATGGATTTGAACCATTTTTTGTGTTGAAAATATATCTTAAAGGTAACCATAGTTACCATACCATCCAGACATAAAGAAATCAAAATTTATTGATAATAATTTCTTCGTTCTTCAAAATACCTTCAGATTTTCAACAAATAATCACCTAATGGAAACTGATGTAAAAGTGGACAACTATTTATTAGTACATGTATATTATATACATCTTATTTATCATAAACAATTTACTTATTTCTTTAAGTGGAGATATCAAGTTCTTAGCAAGCTTTTTATCCTGTTTTATGTTAACTAAACTTTAGAGATATGCTATGCTTTTGGGGGGGGGGGGTAAAATACTTTTATTGGGGAAATTTATTGTAATCTAGTAAATACTTCCAGCATGAATGTCATTTCAATAAGTGAATGTAAAAACTATTTTTTTGGAAGTTGCGTTTCATATTACGTCTTGTCAATTTAATTTGGTGTATTCTTATAAAAACTGCCAGTTTATTTAAATACAGTAGAGTAAAGGTGTGTAGAGTTTAAAATATGATATGTTTTCTCTGTGTCTTTTCAAAAGGTTTTTAATTTACGTTTACAAGAGGCTGTATATACATGTAGTAATTATCAGTTGCTTTTTTCAAATATCAGATTTGAGCATAATAAATTTTCAAACAAGAAATAAGTTGTAAGGTCGTCAACGTCTATGTATAATATGTATAAGCTGAATATAGTTATACTGAGGAGATTTTGACCTTAAGGTTATTGACCTTAAAAGTTAGGATGACTACTATATATTACTGTAATATAATACTAAATTGACCTTATATGTTAAATGATAAATGATAATAAGAAATTGACTGTGTACATTTATATAGGTCAATGACTTAAAAAAGTAGGGCAAACTACTAGATGTGAGGTTTTAAATCAGCACACATCCAGATTAATAAGTTCACAGATTTGAAAATAAAAATAAGAAAAAATAAGTTTTATTAGATATATACTTATATTTAAAGAAATTGTTAATTATTGATTTGTTTTGCGAAATATGACAAAATTTTCTTTTTTTGTAACCATATTTCTGTTCCCTTCTATCAGAGTAAAGGCTTTTTATGTATATTTGGACATGTTATTTGTAATTTCTCGGGATAGTTATTGCATTAATGCCAGGTAATAACTATTCAATTGAATGGATGACAAATCTACAAATTAAAACAAAATTTAAATTTCTCATTATCCATGTATTTACCATGATAACTGAGGTGCGCTAGCTTCTTTAAGTTTATCTTTACTATACTAAATAAAGTACGTTTTTATAAGTGGTTAGATCAAGGCCTTCATTGGATACTCTTGACTTGTGATTACTAAGGGCTCTCACAATTTATTGGATTCCATGAATATTTCTTATTGTTCTTGGCAAAGAAAGTGACATCTCCTTACCAAGGTTCAAACTAACATCATATGAATTATGCAAAATCTTTTCATGTGTTTAAACGGGAACGTACTGTAAAGTACAATGAAACTAACACCAGTTTTAGTATACATATATTTCTGTAAATAATACAGTACACTGTAACATAATAAAAATGTTATAAATATATTGTCGTAGTCAGTAGCAATTCACCGGGATATATACTTAAGTATTTATTCAAACGTTAGTCACGTAATTTTCATCAATACAGCATAGCAGAATTGGAAAAAATGAAACCAATTGATATCACCTAAAACTTGTAAAATTTTAGTGATAGACTTACATATGCCTACATTGCGGAATATTTCAACGGCAGGCCTTTTTTTGTCGTTTTTGGTGCCAAATAAAAAGTTTTCACAGCGTCAGATGACTAATTTGAAAAAAAAACATGGGCATTCGAGAATTATGTAAGATTACTTTATCTATGTTTTGAGTCAGGTATGCTCTAAGTTTAAACCTGACATCTCGTCATTTAAATAAAGTATACAATTGTTTGGGTTTTTTGTATTCAGCAATTCCAGAAACTGTACAAGGAGTAAACATGTTTCATATTTCCAAGTTCAACATTTCCTTTAAAATGTCAACCCTCCTCATGATTTGCGGTAATTTATACTGCATGCAAAATGCATCTGGGTTGGATTGTAACATCAGCGTTTTGATGGTGTTGAAGGCGCCCGTTTTCATCTGGACAAGTTTGATAGGTCCTAGTTTGCTATTTTGGCGCATGGCTGCATAAACAGCGTGTCTTGAGCAAAGCTCAATGTCCACCTGAAATAAAAAAAAGTTATTTACTTTAAAAGAAATTAAGTTAGAAGATTGGAAAACATGTATGACATTTGTCATGCGTCGTTATCCAAAATTCTATTAAATAACATCCCCTTTTAACCACTTTGTATATTTTGACCAAACATCACATGAATGGTGTTCGTGATGCTAAAACAAAGTTTTCAAAGGACATTCTGGAATTATGTAAGATTAGTTTATTTTCGAGTGAACCAATTTGTAGATTTTGACCAAACACCACATACATGATATTCCTTATGCAAAAAAAAAATAAAATTTCAAAGCGTCTGATGAATGTTCCGAAGTTACCTCTACATAAGTTATATAATTTATAGTTATAGTCTGAAGCAGAAGGAGTTCACAGCAGCTGAAATAACTTAAAAATGAAATCTTAAAAAGCTAGTGATTTATAATTTTTGAATACAAGAAAACAAAAACAAAAAAAAAACCATAAAACCACAAGAATTTTTTTAAGTATTTAAGCACACAATTTACCTGTTTAATTTCTTGTTCGTCTAACCTCTGTGCTGCATTCATCTCGATAAATACAACATATTTTGGTTGCTCAAAACTGTCACCTGGTAATGCAAAATGAACTTGAATTAATTTTGTTCATTGTCCTTAGATTAACAATTTACCTGCATTGTAATCATAGATTTTGAATGAATCGTTATTTTGATAATATATAAAATTGTACCTTTCCAACTAGATCTTTGTTTCCGATCACATTTAGGAAATCAAAGCACAGAAGGCGCTGAATTTGTTTGGGTCTCAGAATGTCATAAAGGTGAAGGTTGTGAGATTGTAAACCAATTTGTTTGTATAGAGTCACCAATGCTGTTTATAGTAAATTGGATATAAGACTAATTGCAACACTGATATTCAATCAATAATTATTTGGCTTAAAAAAAATGAGATGAGTTGCCTTAACTGGGATTTGAACTTCAAACCTCTCGCTTCCAAATCGAGCGTGTAGACCCCTCAACCACGGAAATGTGAATAGTAAACCATAATATTCTAAATTAGGATTTGTAACCCTTATTAATTTCGATATACATGTATTTTGTTCACGGTAAACTGATGTAAATAATCATGGAACTTAATATAAGCATGTATATCTATAAGAGTAACACAATATTAGAAATCTTCGACCAATCGGAAACTATTTTTTCCTTACGAAAATTAATGCGCCTGTCATTTGACAATCTTTACGCAGAGATCTCCCCTAAATTTTTCGGCGTTAGTGTACATATAAAGGGAAGTAACGGCTTCGAGGAATTTGAACTACTTTCGGTATTTGCAGATAAGCACATCAGGGTCTGAAATTTCGCTACCATTATTTATTTGGTCTGACGACCCAAACAAATAAAAATGGTTTTGAAAACCATTTTAAAATTCGGATCAAAATTGAAAACATGGTAAAAGTATCTTGTTTTTTATTTCAATTGTATGTGGGTGAAAGAAGGGCTCCGTTGACGAGTGGTTCAGATCTCCGACTTTAAATCACTCGCCATCCATTGCTATGGGTCGAATCCCGTCAAGGACTTTGGATTCGTCGGTGGAAGCTATCCAGCATTAAGTTATGCGAACTTTATATTTATGCCATCGGTATTTATTCTTTGAAGGTGCTAATATATCAAGAGGACGTACTTGAAGTCTGTGAAGCCAGTTGTACATGTACACTCTCACAACTTGTAAACTCCACAAAACCTTTATTCCACGTGGTAGCCGCTGCATACACGGCGTCATGAAGGAGAAACTCCGGTACTTTCTCTAAATTAGCTGATAAAATATCACCAGCCCTGGTAATAAAGAATTGTGTTAATTGTCTGTATTCTAACCTGCTAGTAATAGGTTTCCCCAGCTATGTATATGGAACAGTTCATCTAATTAAGTATTGATCAAACTATTAACATTGAGACTGGCCGGATTGCACGAATGTTTATACTGATGGCAAAGGCTTGTCGCTTTTAATTCCAGAAGTCAAAGAGTTAAAAGACGAATTGCAATACCATTTAACAACTGATTGTTTTAGCTTATCTACACTTATCACCACTTTCCCATTATCACAGTTTCATTTGAGATTTCCAACATATAAACGGCTTCTGGTCCTTATGTTTTGGTTATATATACATTTATTTCACTCCTTATAACATATATCAAATCACTTTCAACATGTTCTACAAAAAATCATTATTGGGCCCAATCTTATCAATTTAGCCAGAGTCCAAAAATGCCATATCAAATCCATATCTCACCCTTTATAACATTGTTTTTATTTCCAAAAGGTTGATATCAAATCCAAATCTATATCACACTCATTGCTTTGTTTTTAGTTTCAAAATCCATATCGCACTTCACCGAGTCTCATTTTCATTTTTTGAGAGTCCAAAATCTATTTCAAATTCTCATTGAAATCGAAATATCATGGTTCTGTCAAAATGTCAAAAAAATAGTGGTGTGAAATAAAGAGGTCATTAAATATTGCTAAGAACATATTATTGTATTCAGCTGCAGCTATGTACTCGTCCAATAGAAGTCAGTATTGTACTAAACAATCTTTAATAACATCATACATGTAGTATGCATAGGTCCTTAGGTAAATTTTGAAGCCATAGCTTCTGAACTCGGTAATTGAATACAAGAGGTGGTATGAACAAAGTGACATTTACAGTGGACCTCAAATACAATATATATATATATATATACATGTACATGTAACTGATTCTACCTGTACATAAACTTGTACATTGGCGTCGTTTCATGAAAGCCTGTTATTTTAACGACATCCTCAGTCCTATATCTGCATAATCCATCAAATGTTGTAATGACAATTTCGTACATTTTCCCCACTTCAACCTGTTCAAAGAGCACTGAATTTAATCTTTCATGATTTCTTCAATTACGAATGAAACTAGTGCATAACTTAAATTGTATGAACTGAACTGTTATACACGCGAACATTCATTTTGTTTCTACTTAGGTAATTCTAAGTTGCGTTTTAAATTGCAGTTTTAAGTTTGGAAGAATACATAGAGGATATTCAAGTTTTTTTCAATAAATACAGGATTTATTTTCATCGAGTGGTATGAAAATAAATATTTCATGAGTGGCGGAAGCCATGAGTGAAATACGATGATTTTCATACCACAAGATGAAAAAAATAAACTTGAATTTTCTGTTTATTATATACGTTTTTCTCTTTTTTGACATTACAATATAAAAGATCTCCCCCAAAAAATTGTGTATTGGCTGAAAGTAGAAGAAAGTAGTACGGCAAGACATAAGTGAAATCAAAGCACAGAAGGCGCTGAATTTGTTTGGGTCTCAGAATGTCAGAAAGGTGAAGGTTGTGAGATTATAAACCAATTTGTTTTTGTATAGTGCCACCAATGCTTTCAAGCGTTTTAATTGTAGTAAATTGGCTATAAGACAAATTGCAACACTGATATTCAATTCAATGTTTATTTGACTTAAACAATTTGAAAAAAAAAAATAGGTTGCCTTAACTGGTATTTGAACTCAAAACCTCTCACTTCCTAAGCGAGCGCGCAAACCCCTCGGACACGGTGATGTTATATGTAATTAAGCTGCCTGAAGAAAACCATATTATTCTTAATTAGGGTTTGTAACGACGCTAACTGTTGTTTAACACAGAATGATGTAAATAATCATGGAGCTTACAATAAGCATGTATATCTATAAAGAATAAAACAATGTTAGAAATATTCGACCATTCGGGAACTATTTTGCTTGGAAATTAATGCGCCTGTCATTTGACCATCTTTACGCAGCGATCTCCCCAATCTCCGCACAGTGATCTCCCCTTAATTCTTCGGCGTAGATCTCTGCCACCAAGGTCCCGATATATCAGAATTTCTGATATACTATATTTTTTCAAAAATTGTTTTTTCTACTGCTTTTATCTATCAGATAAGTTTTTTCTCATATATTTAACAATGTTTATGAATGAATAAATAAATAATATGAATATTTAGAAATAATTTTAAAAATTATGAGATTATTTTCTACCGAGACGATATTTTGATATTTTATATTTTTTAGCTTTTGAATTTATTTTTCGTTATTTTGTATACTTTCGATAATTTTTTGATAAACTATATCGAACGTAGGCACCAAAAGTTAAAAATAACAGAAAGAGAAAAATAACGTTAGATTTTCTTTGTAACGGTCGATATTTACATTTGAATTTCGACGTTACGTCATGTGACTTTCATCATCATGTGACGTCTTTGAAGGCAGTGATTACAATTCTGCCAAGGGAGGTAATCACTGTGAGGAGTTTGCGATCTCCCCTGAAGTTTTCGGCGTTAGTGTACATATAAAGGGAAGTAACCGCTTCAAAAAAGCGGACTACTTTCGGCATTTGCAAGTCTGAAATTTCGCTACCATTATTTGTTTGGTCTGACGACCCAAACAAATAAAAACGGAAAATATGTTCACTGCAGTGAGAAATAAATTTTTACAGTGAAAATACAGAAAATGAAAATACGCATTTTATTTCATTAATATTTCATTTATAAGTATATAGATAGTAAGTTATAGTATGAATAAACGGAATTGAAGAAAAAAAGACTTAATTTTATTCTATCAACTTTCATTGTAAGCAAATATAAAAGCAAACCTGGTGAGCTAGAACGGTAGATGGCGTCTTCTCTCCATATTCTTCTGCAGGCAGAAACTCGAAGAAGTTTACTGGTAACAACGGTACATATCTAACATCTTGCTCCGCCATAGGGTTAATGTTCGCGCCGTAAAATGTTTCAGTTCCAATGTGAACTAAGCTTACAATAGGAAGCTTGCCCAGGTATTTTTCCTGTACAATGTTGGCCTGAAAATATATCAATTTTTAAGTATAGTATATAAAGAATATATATCAATAATAAAAATATTACAAACATTTATCTCTTCTTTAAAGGGACTCCTCTGAGATTTTTGTGTCGCCTCTACGGAGTAAGGGCGACATATAGGGATCATTTCTCCGTCGTCTGTCTGTCCGTCTGTCCGTCCGTCCGTCACAAAACTTGTCCGGACTACTCCTCATAAACTACTGGTGCAATTTCATCCAAACTTTACAGGAATGATCAGTACCAAGTCTAGTTGTGCATATTGTCAGCATTTTCCGGTTCAATGATTTTTGTCAGAGTTATTGCACTTAAATAATTTTTATTTTTTAAGGTTGTCCTGACTACTCCTCTCATACCACTAATTAAATGCAAT
The DNA here is from genome assembly GCF_026571515.1 of Ruditapes philippinarum. Classification (NCBI taxonomy): domain Eukaryota; kingdom Metazoa; phylum Mollusca; class Bivalvia; order Venerida; family Veneridae; genus Ruditapes; species Ruditapes philippinarum. The sequence continues at coordinate 16,707 of NW_026857198.1, forward strand.
TTCAATTAAATTTTAAAGGATTGATATGTAGCTCAAGTCCTTGCGCATATTGCACGGGTTTTCCGGTTGAATGATTTTTGGCCGAGTTATGGCCCTTTGATAAAAAGGTGTTGCCAGATACACAAAAGCTTGTCCGGACTACTCCTCATAAACTACTGGTGCAATTTTATCTAAACTTTACAGGAATGATCAGTACCAAGTCTAGTTGTGCACTGTCCGTCTGTCTGTCCGTCTGTCACAAAACTTGTCCCAACATGAAATTGGCCATCATGAGGGGACACATGTGATCACTGATCGCTCTTTTTCTTTAACATGACGGGACTGAAAACATTTTATTTTTCGAGATAACTATTCAAATTGATGACGATCTGGACATACAACTTGTATGCAAAATTTCAGATCATTCTCTCACTCCATTTTTTCCAAAATGATAATTCTAATTGTAAATATGACCGAAAACAGAAAAGCGTTGCAACGCTTTTTACACAAATAAGGCTAAGAATAACGCATAAATACGATTTTCACTTTTTTCTAAGTATATTTCTTAAATATATTTGCGTATCTTTCTGTTTTAAGTGTCGCAGCTGTTTTGCTTTTGGACCTCAGTAGAATTCCTTTTCAGCAAGTCCATTTATCTCAATTCAAAATATTTTATTTATATAACGTATTCAAATTTTGCGAAGTGAAACTTGTACAAACTGTACAATTATCAAACTGACGTACCGGTATCCAATACCTACCGCTGTTTCAAAGACGCCGGTTTTTAACGCTAGAAGACATGGGCATGCTGGCCATATTCTTGAAACTATATCCTGAAACCCCTTCGCAAATTCTTTTCTCAGTAATGCAGCTCTCTTTGGACGTGCTTTCATCAAACTATTTAATCGGGTCCTTTCAGATATTGGGATATTCAGATGCTCTGAAAGTGCTCCGTTTTCTACATCGTTGCATAGAGTTTCCCAGTCCTTTTCCAAGATAGAAAACATAGATAACGCTGTACTGGAAACCATTGTTGAAAAACATAACACATTATCTTCTATCAGACTAAATGCTAAATGAATATACAGAGACTCATATTCAGTGTGCACTAAGGCGCTTGGTATGACCGAAAACGGGAAGTTAATTTTGTATGTTACAGCTGAAATCGGTCCAGATTCAAGTCCAGATTTAGTTGTGATCATCTTCGGTATAACCTTTACATACAGCCATTTGCTAAGGAAATTGTTTCCAGTTGCGAAAATCATCTTGTAGTGCATTATCAAAAGCCATGGAGCCACCTTCCATGTTGCTTTAGGGTTTTTCGGAAATGCCTTGCTTTTCCCGGAAGTAGTACCAGAAGTAAGTGCTATAAAGAAAGCTTTTCCTGGAAACAAAACATCTTCTGCACCGTCTTCTTTTATCATTTCTGCATACTTCCGGTATTCATCGTAGGTCGTAAGTGGCATTTTTTCTCTAAACGATTCGACGGAGGTCACATTTTCTAGACCATGATCCTTTGAAAATAGTGTGTCCTTGTTTTGTGTTAAGATTTGTTTTAAGACTTTTTCTTGGTGATCTTTGCTATTTTTGCATAGCTTATTAAATCGTTTCAGCATAATAAATCCGAGTATTTGTGTAATTTTTAGGAAAGCGTAATGTAATATCAAAGTTTTGAATGTATAAGATGGCTCTGGTTTCAGACGGTAAATATCAAGGAGTAATAATCCAACCATAATTCCGGCTACTGATACCAAATCTGTAAAGATAAACGCATGGGAAAGTCTTTGTAAGGAAAATAAATTCAACGTTATGTCAAACTTTGTATAGTTAAACAGTACATGATTGGTTACTGCTGATATATCAAAGCAGCATACCTCCAGATTGATGCAAAACTTCATTTCAATTTTGAAAATGTACTTCATTGTGAAATGACGAAAGATATTAATTTATTCATTGCAAACGCCGCTTATATTACAATCCAAGTAAAGTAGCAAAAAGAGGCCAAAATATGAAAAACTACTCTTTATTGCGTTAGTAACGCAGAAGAAATATGGTGTAAATACTGCAAAATAGTCATTAATCATCCATATTATGTTAATTTTTACTTAAATCCTTAATCGTTTACTTTTCTTAAAATGTTAGTACATTTTTCTCAAGTTTGATTGTCTTGCAATGTATAATTTGGCTTGGCTTTAACACTGGATTTTTATCTCATATAAAGATGCTCAAAATTATTAATATAACATGATGCAAAGTATATATCTTAATTCAGTGGAATGTATTTATCGCCTCACACACAAAAATTGATCATGTACGAACTTTCTTTTATTAACAAATACAACATGTACTCAAATGAAATTTTACAAACACAAATACATGTATATACATGTATATTAAAATATTCCGTATGAAGTTTTTGTGCACATTTAATACTATAAACGTTATGTGTATTAAAATCATTCAATCATGATATACTTCATTTAAAAAGAAATCTGAAACCAAGCCAATACACAAATAACTTACCCAGCAGTAAATTCTTCTCTTCTTGGTTCCAACAACAAAAAAATCTCCCAAAACATATTGGCAGAGTAAAAAGAGCTGCACAAAGTATGTTATTTCTGGTTGCAAAAACCATGGTTGAATTATAATCTGAATTATTTAACTTCCCTTCTGTTGTATTATGGAACTTTAATTTGCCTTAATCTAAAAGTGCTAGGCTATTTTTCCTGTTATTTGCGTACACTGTATATTTTAGTAAATTGCACACATCCTTGCTCCGAATGCAAAAAAAAATACCACTTCGCATAAAATTTCCTGCAGTTAAATTATTCAATGTTTTATTTTCATCGTTCCCCTTTCGCTCAAACACCATAAGATCATTTGAAAAGAAGAAAATTACACAATGTCTCCGCTAACGTTATAATATGTTGTTTTTAAATGTCAGAGTCACCTAATTTCTAAATCGTATGCTTATTGAAGTAGAAGAGTAATGTAAACTTGTTTTTTTTGGCTGTAAATAGAACGAATGATATTTATATCTCAATGACTCGTTTCAAGCGGCGTACAAAATTTTAAATAAAATGTAACTTTATACAACGTAATCATGTATATCCACAATTCTGTCTGCGGTTATGTTATATGGAAGACAGTACCTCAATATTTAGGTCAAGGCTGTATTTATTCATAATCTTAATCTAGACAAAATAAGATAGTAAGTGGGAATTAATTTTATAGGATGAAAATAAAATAAAATTTGGTGTATTGTTTCTTGATGTTTTCTAATTTAATGAACAAATTTACAACCATGCCCTTTAAGGAACGATACTAAGGTTGCTTTTATTACATGATGGGACTAGAAATATCTTTTTAGAGATTCGTGTACAATTTGATGTATATCTGGACCAATAACTTACCCCGTTAATCAGAACAATAATTCTGATTGTGCAAAATGACAAAAAAGTAATAAGCATCCAAAAGCTTTAAACTCACATGGGTGTGATAATCGCTCAGAAAAATGTGCAGGCATACACCCTATAACCACTTGTACATGTATTTCATTCGCGATATTGTACAATGTAGGTTTAGTGTCAAATTATGTAGGTTACCCAGCTAGCCCATTTAGAGTAATAACATTTCTGTTAGGGCATATCGTCTTTAAAAAGATACCACGCTCTGTTGACTTATTTAATATGTTAAACATCTATATATTAACTTACCTATCGGCTCCTTTGTTAAAAGCGGTCTAGTAAATCACTTACCGACCGGTTTACAGGTCTGCAAATAGATACCGACCGGTTATTGTTCTATTGTTCTCTATACAATAGAAAATATGTGAAGTCGAGAAACTCGTGCATTACAGTACACAATATTCAAGGTAAACAGAACAGAACAGAACATATCTTTATTAACTCAAGTTACATACAATATAACACATGAGTATACATAACAGTAGTGAATATTTGTTAATTTAACACATGACATGGTTTTATTCAATAAATTTCTACACAGTTCAAAAATATTTTGAAGATATTTGTAAGAGGAAAATTAATTATTATCATTATCATGGGAGAATGAGAGATGAAAAAAGAAAAGAAAAACAACTTGTACGTTGGAGTTATAGAATGTGTAGTGGGTGGTGCAGGCCACGATTACCGCCATAACCGCCATTATTACCGCGTGTTTTTGCTGAACACTGTGCAAAATCACTCTTAGAGGTCGAATTCTTCAGCTGTTTTCCATTTCTGTCTAGTCACTACCAAATTAAATAATATAAGCACCAATATATATGAATAAAGGTCCAAATAATCACTAGAATTGGAAAAATAACCGAGTTTTCACCGAGCGAAATTTCACCGTGCTTCACTATCTCATGTCACGTGATCATCAATCAAATGAACGCTGAATTGTGGGGGAGGGGGGGGGGGTAATGACCACTTTGAATAGGAAAAAGGGTCGATATATATTTAAAAGATTAATCGATTAGCGCAAACGGCTGTAAGGACCCTCATAACTTATATTCCAGATTATTTGTGAGAAAAACCGAACTGGCTACTGTTCTGGCGTTGAAGTTTTGTGTTTCGCCTATATTAATGAGTATAACAACGCACATTAATCCTTTCTTTTGCTTTTCGGTATACCTAACACATTTGCCGAACTATATAGCTTCATAAGATACTAGTTTTCGGTATTTATTTCCACAACTATGTCTGAATTTGCACAATCCTGCATTATTTTAACAATTCTGCATTAAGGGATATATACGAAGATTATATTATTGGTGCATATCGAATCAAAGTCAACTTCTGCATCTTTCTTTCCTAAAATAATACTTTCAGTGAGAGTATAGTTCATCTTAAGTATAAAACCGTTTTTCTCATTGTTTTCCCAGTTATTTTTACATTACAATTTGGATTTTGTATACCAGTACCAAGAATACGACTTGCGCTTCCATTCAAGACCGCGTGCTTACATGCGGTCTTATAACGGATGATGCTAATTAAGAATACACGGAAAGAAAATTCATCAAAACATGGATGAAATTATAAGAACATTTAAAATCAGCCATCATAAAAAACAACAGCAACAAAACCAAACTTACATGGCGGTGTAACTATGTACATGTATTACTAATATTTATTCATAGAACCCTGTCTTTTACTTTCCTTTGAAAAAATCGTATATTTTAATTATATAAGAAATAGCCTGATCATCTATTTACCATGAAATTTATTATATATAAAGATAAAGTGTTCTGTTTTTATGATTAGAAAACATTTTTATCTTCCTCAGTGTTTGTTTATATTATTAATATGTTATGTATTCATATATTGACAATATCAAAATAATGATCTTACCTTTCCCTACTCGACTCATTTTCTGTCACTCAACTCAACAAGTACATTACCTGACCTTATTACCTAATGAAACCCCACGAAAATCACGAGAATATTCAAATAACACCTGATTTGTGAACGAATGAATTACAAGAGCGTAGCGGATGGTATTTTTGCTTTGCTTTGGAATGCTTTCTTAAACATGATAAAGTACATAAGTAATATGTTTCTTGTGTGTAATATTAATAAATACTGATGTATGGATAGAAAAACAAAAGAGCATGTAGGTAAGATAGTTACCGCACTCGGAATAGGGCTGCATAGTATTTACAGACCCGGTGGCCTTTTAAAAACCTCGATCGCTACGCTCTCTCGGTCTTCAAATCGCCACCCGGGTCTGTAAATACTATGCAGACCTATTCCTCGTACGGTAACTATTACATAACATTGAATGAAATTATTTTCGTTTCGAACAATACGTAGTTTATGGTATCTGTTATATCTATAGCAAATATTTATGATTTTACGTTAATTCGATTTACTCTGTTGCACATTCCTTTATCATTTTGAACGATTTTCACGTGCGTGTACTGTATATAAGGGAGTATATGTGTAAAAGCGTCACTCGAGGTCTGTATTTGACAGAATACAATTCGTAAAATGACAGAAGAAAGCATACATATTCCCGTCCCACCCACCCTTTTTATGTTCTGTTTTTATTTTTACAGTCTTTTCTTAGTTTCAGATATTTGCAGTTGATTTCATCATGACTCCGCCGAAATTCGAGACAGCCCTCTTTCCAGCAGATGTTTTTTGCAATAGACTAGGGAAATTATTGATCTTGATATGTGATAATTCTGTCAAATACAACGACCTAAACCTATAATGTTTGTTGTTGTTTTTGTTGTTTAGAAGTATTTGAGAATAGAAAATAATTGATTTACTCACGGTTTAGTGAGTAACTTAATTTATTATGTAGTTAACGTAACGAAATGATAATTTTGGTAACCTCAAATCAACACAGGACGCAAATAAATCAAGTTGAAAGTGAATCTGTACTCATGATAATCATGTTTGATCTTGTATCAACAACAATATGATAAATTTAATGTTACTGTATTTTTTCCTGGTTTGACAAACCATGCAGTACTGGTGTTAAATGACAGCAACATAGTCGTGACTTTGGGTTAGTGCTCAAACTTCTTTTTTGTGTCGAGTGGATGAGATACATAATACACAAATTCCTTATAACACAAAGAATTTCAATGAAATAAGGCGCCAAAATGTAACGTTTTCGTAGGTTGAACATAAATGGCGAGTACTTTAATTGTATCCCCTACCGAACAGTTTAATCACATTTCGTATATTTAAACTTTTTTTTTCATTTTCCATTTTGTCTACAAAGCAATTAGAAGTGTTAAATAGGTAGTAAAAAACAAACAAACAGACAAAAGTACTGTATTAATAACAACAGTATAAAACAATAAAAAATATACCATATACAAGTATTATTATAACGTCATACTGAAAATTCACTAAAAAATCACCGGTATTTAGCTCAAAATCCAATGTGATTTAGGATGTTCCGTAAAATTACAAAATTGATAACAGTTTTTCAATGATTTCGAATGTTTCATTTATACTTTCATGTCCAGCATGGCCTTCAAAATGTCGACCCTTCTCATGATTCTTGGCAACTTATACTGCATGTAAAATGCATCTGGGTTTGATGACAGCATCAACTTTTTTATTTCACGAAAAGCACCTGTCCTTAGGTGAACAATTTTAATTGGTTTAAGTTTGTTGTTTCTTCGCATGGCATCGTACACTGTATGTCTGGCACAAATCTCAGCATCAACCTGAATCATTATCAATAATGTAACAATAATGCAATTATAGAAATTAATGACTCTTTTTTAGAAACAAAAGTTTACAAAAGATCGCAGTTTACCGTTCTTGTCACATACCGACTGGAGATAAAATTGCTTATCTCTATGGAATAGTTGATGTTTTGTTTTTGTGTTTCTATATATTGTTTAGAAGATCACATTTTAAATTAAGATATGTTATTTGTTTTCTACGATGGTATATCTTCGTTAGTTAACTTCTGTAAAAATATATCATCATCATCATCATCATCATCATCATTATTATTATTATTATTATTATTATTATTATTATTATTATTATTATTATTATTATTATTATTATTCAAGAACGTGATTGTCAGTTTTACGTTAGACAATTGTGTTTAATTTTGCTTAATATCAATATTTTCCGAATTTACCAAAGTTGTATGAAAGACCTGCCGCACAGATTAACCGGACATATACTTTAGGGTTGATACCAGTATCAATTAGAAAACCTTTCTAACTAACAACAAAACATGCGTAATGTAATCAGTTACTGTGCTTATATATGAAGAAAAACATTTGTTGACATCAGAATAATTATCTTGCCAGTGGCAGTGCTTTGTGGAAATTTTGTAAACATCTATGCATTTCTCAGAATAAAAGAATGACTCTCATATACGTTTTTACCCTTTTTTAAAGTAATAGATTATTTGCGTCTTTCGTGTTAGCAGTCATTTCAGCCACTGACATGAAAAGTTCCTTGCATTTGACACACAGTTTAAAAAATCATAACTGTTTTACAAATAAGCCAGCATTCCATAAGACGGTTAAACTCACGTTCATGTTCTCCAATTTGTTATAATTATGATTCTTACCAATTCTATTTCGTGTTCACCTAATTTGTCAGATGGTTATCTTCTTGTTCTTATAATTTGCTACCAACTCAATTTTGTGTTCGTCTAATTTGTCAGATGTTGAGTTTTACCAACTCAATGTCTCGTATTGTTTTTTACCAACTCAATGTCTCGTATTGTTTTTTACCAACTCAATGTCTCGTATTGTTTTTTTACCAACTCAATGTCTCGTATTGTTTTTTACCAACTCAATGTCTCGTATTGTTTTTTACCAACTCAATGTCTCGTATTGTTTTTTACCAACTCAATGTCTCGTATTGTTTTTTATTTGTTTGGGTCGTCAGACCAAACAAATAATGGTAGCGAAATTTCAGAGTCTAATGTTGTTAATTGCAAATGCCGAAAGTAGTCCACTTTTTTGAAGCGGTTACTTCCCTTTTGTATGTACACTAAAGCCGAAAAATTCAGGGGAGATCACTGCGTAAAGATGGTCAAAGACAGGCGCATCAATTTTCAAGCAAAGTAATTCCCGAATGGTCGAAGATTTCTAATATTGTTTTATTGTATTTTCTGATCGAAAATAACTAAATACAAAGCGGACATTCAATCTCTGACACAGAAGTTTACGACAAACCTAACAACAAGTAGTTCTCAAAACAGCTTAAAACTAGCGATTTAAAAGAATGAAATATTTTATTTTGTTACAAGTATCCAACAAATTACAACGCATTTAAAGTTAAACAATAGCGTTGGCTTATAGAATTGTCAATAAATGCACAATCACAAATTACGCGGATGAATATGATTTTATCAATGAAAATACTATTTATTACCGAATACTACACAAACCGAGTAGTGGAATATATAGATTCTACATGTCGGACTGTTTGGGCGAGAGGATTTTCGCTAAAATATTTACTTCAATTTTAAACAACAGGTTTACCCTGAACAAAATACCTCAAAATTAATAAGGATTACAAACCCGAAATGCAATGGAAGTTCTAAATTTAGAATGACTTGATATTATTCAGACTTTCTGTGTATAACTTCTTCGTGGTACAGTGGTAACGCGCTCGCTTAGTGAGAGAGAGGTCTCAAGTTTGAATCCCAGTCGAGGAAACTTTTTTTTTTGTTAAATTCTTTTTTAAGTGTTTTTGTTAAGGAAGTAGCCATGATATGCAAGGATAAAGTGTGGCTGTCGTAAAAAATGAACATAAATGATTTTTTGATGCAACTCTAGTTATGCAGAATTCCGTATGTATCAAACTCTGGTGCCTTGCAAAATGAATTATAATACATAAAAATTAACCTATACAGGAAAATGCATACAGATATACAGTACGATTTAGATTGCAAAGATCAGAAAATACCACAGAACTTGCAGCCCTTTGATTCTTTATAAATATAAATGCTTATAGTAAGCTCCAGGATTATTCACATCTGTGTTAAACAACAGTTAAAGTCGTTACAAGCCCTAATTTAGAATAATATGGTTTTCTTCAGCCCGTTCACATATAAATTCACCGTGGCTGAAGGGTTTTCGGGCTCGCTTAGGAAGCGAGAGGTCTGGAGTTCAAATCCCAGTAAAGGTAACTCATTTTTTTTTCAAATTGTTAAAGTCAAATAAACATTGGATTGAATATCAGTGTTGCAATTAGTCTTATAGCCAATTTACTACAATTAAAACGCTGGAAAGCATTGGTGGCACTATACATATAATCTCACAACCTGCACCTTTCTTACATTCTGAGACCCAAACAAATTCAGCGCCTTCTGTGCTTTGATTTGGGATGGTGATACTTACCAACTCAATTTCCTGATCGTTTAATTTGCCGGCGTCCTGGAGCTCAATAAACACAAAATATCCTAAGGCGTAATCAGTCCCTGAAAGAAAACGAACAAAGATGTCGATGACCATTATTTAAAAAAAAAACTATTTGTATGTATAATTAGTATAATTTATTAGTTATATTAGACCACAATTCTGGCAAAATCTTTCAATTTTTTAACAGGACGATTTCTAGTGACATACTTTAAATAACTTTTCACCTGTATGTAATTATAATGTTACATAAGTATGTTTCTTTATTTTATATGTACGTATGGATCCAGTTTACTATCAAAAGATAATAAGTTGAGTCTGCAATTTAAGTAATTGACCCTTACCCCACTATATATTTAGTTTAAACTTGTCACATTAAATTACGTACGGTGCAGACCATGATGAGACGGCACGGATGTATCGGCTGATCTTGGTCTGCACTGGTCGCATGTGTAGAAGCAGTTGCCGTCGGCAGACTAAGATTTAAATATAACATGAGCCGTGTCACGACAAAACCAACGTATTGCGTTTGCGACCAGCATGGATCCAGACCAGCCTTCGCATCCGCGCAGTCTGATCAGGATCCATGCTATTCGCTATCAGTTTCTTTACTTGTTATAGGGTTTGTAAGCGAACAGCATGGATCCGGTCAGACTGCGCGGATGCGCAGGCTGGTCTGGATCCATGCTGGTCGCAAACGCACTATGTTGAATTTGTCGTGACGCGGCTCATATATATACCTGATGCTAGTTGTACATGGACGCTCTCACAACTTGTAAATTCTACAATACTATTACTGCGCGCGGCGGCAGCGGCATACACGGCGTCATGAAGGAGAAACTCCGGCAGCTTTTCTAAATGTGCCGACAACGTGTCACCAGCCCTGATAATAAACTGAAACTGAAACTGTTTTATTTGCTTAAACGCCTATTTCTACATATAATACATATTCAATGGCGTTGTACAATATCACATCAGATCATTAAAAGTAATAAATAAATGTAGTTTAAGAATAATAAAACAATTAATTCTAAATCTAAATCTAAAACATGGTATCACAAATAAAAGAAAGTAATGGTATTTAAAATAATTAAAAATATGGCTATATTATTAAAGGACATGGTAAAAGACATGCAAATGTTACTTGGATAATAAATACATTGTAAAATCAGATATTCATCACAGAGTTAATGCGCAGAAAAACATTGTCTCTTAGTTTCTACACTTTACTGACTTTGACTTAAAAAGATTAAAATAGTCTCTGAAGAAATGAGTCTTCAAGTGTTTCTTGAAACTATCAACTTAATGTAATAATAATGATGTATGATAATAATGATATTTGTTATACATTGTACATGTAAATTGATACATTGTCCATCTAAAAACATTTTATTGCCTTGGATGCGGATGATTGCTTCCCGTAGTTAATCCACATGTTGGATCCAAATGGTTAATTTCATAATAATTACCGTCTATGATGGTCAATGAAATAAAGGGTTATGATTAGTAATAATAACAATCATTACATGGTTTTCTGATTGTAACAGTCAGATTGTTCTTTTTAATCTAAAATGCAGGAATTA
>NW_026857199.1:0-5426 GCF_026571515.1 Ruditapes philippinarum
AATTTTCCTTTTCTAATGAGTAAAAAACTTTTAAAAACATTTTTAAAAAAAATTCTAGTGAAAAAAAATTATAACAAGTGCTGTGGGGTAGGACACACGCTTGATTTATTCTTAGTCCCTTAAATTAAAAAAAGGGCCTTGTTAATTTGTTAAATTTTTTTTAAATTCACAAAAGGGCTCATTTTCGGGAAAATACCTTTAAAGCCCTTTTAAACCCTTAAAATTTTAAACCCAAAAATTTCAAAATTTTTTAAAAGGGGGCAAAAATTTTTTGAAAATATTGAAAGGCAGAGCTATCCATTTTGCAAATAAATGTACATTTTTTACTATAAAAAAAGTATTGAAAATTTTTAAAATTAAATACCCTCAACAAAAATTTAAACCTTTAACCAAAATTTCAAAAGTTATAAAGGGGCATAATTATGTTAAATTTTATAGGCAGAGTTACCCAAACTTGTCAATCTGATTTTAAATTTTTAAACTATAAAAAAGTTTTTTGTAATTTTTCAATTGAAAAATCTAAAGCTTTAAAATTGAGATATTTGATTTTTACAAAAAACTTTAACCAAAAATTTTTCTAAATTTAAAAAAAGGGGGCAAAATTTTCTGTAAATATTGTAGGCAAGTTATCCAACTTGTCAATTTTGATGTACATTTTTAAACTAAAAGAAAAGTTTTGAAATTTTAAAATTGATTTATCTCAAGTAATAATTGAAAATTTTTTGAATTTACAAAAAACTTTAACCCAAATTTTCAAATTTAAAAAGGGGGCAAAATTTCCCTGTAAATATTGAGGCAAAATTTAAACCCAACTTTTTCCAATCTAAAGGAACAATTGAAACTAATGAAACCTTAAATTTAACCAAAATTTCTAAGTTAAAGGGGCAAATATTCTGAAAATATTGCAGGCAGAGTTTAATTGAAATTTTTGCAAAGTGATGAAAATTTGTTTTTTATAAAAAGATTGTAATTTTAAAATTAAATTTTCTCAAGCAAAAATTTGGGAAATTTAAAAATTTAAAAAAAAAAACTTTAAACAACCCCGACGCGGAGGGCTGAAGCCAACGCCGAGGGCCGGGGCCCGGGATACAATAGCTCTCATATTTTCGAATAGTCGGGGTAAAAAAAAAAGCTGTAAGATTTTTAAAAATATTTCCCCTAAATAAAATCTACATTACAAAATAACAAATAGATTTAATAAAATATTTAAAAAAATGATCTAGAAAAGCTTTTAATCTTGAAAAGCAACAGCAATACTTTTGGGGTATTCAGGATGTTTCTGAAAAAAAGTCATGCAAAAACTAAAGAAATGTTTTAAAACACCAAAACGTTTAGCTGGGGTTTAAGGGGGGGAAAAAGGGTTTATTTGAAAGGGGAAAATTATGGTTACAAATATTAACAATGAAAAAGAAAAATATCAAAAAATTGGAAAATTTAAAACATTGAATTTTCCCTTTAAAAACTAACCAGTACTAGTGTCACATGTGGAACCCCTATTTCGGGGACCCCAACACGCACAAAAAAACATGTGCCCCTTGCCAAAACAGCAAACACTCAATTTAAATTTATTAGGGGCCCAATTCCCCACTTAAAAAAATCATAGGTCATTGCTTATTCCCAAAAAGGGGCCCTTGCTCACTTTCACCGATTTAAAAATAAATCACTTAAAACTAATAAACCCCTGTTCACTTTCAAATGATAGGCTGCTGCCCCACTTAAAATCAAAAAGAAACAAATGCTTTAAGTACACCCAAAAGAAACCAAAAGCCCCACTTACACCAAATAACCACTGCTCAACTAAACCCAAAAGGGCTTTCTGCTCTTACACCAATAAAGGGCCCGCTCTCACTTGCAAACCCAAAAGAACCTGCTCAAAGTAACCCCCCATAGACACTGCTCACTTACAACCCAATTAACCACTGCTCACTTTCACCAAAAGGCCCGCTGCCCCAATTAAACCAATAGAAACATGCTCAAGTACACCACAGAACCCCAGCCCCCTTACACCCAAATTTAAACCCTGCTCAACTACAACCCAAAAGGCTTTTCCCGCTCACTTTTCACCAATAGGCTGCTTTCTCACTTTTCCCCCAATTAAACCACAGCTCACTTAAAATAAAAAGGTGCTTCCACTTACACCAAAAAGACCACTGCCCCCCTTACACCAAATTTAAACCCCTTTCCCCACTTACCCAAAGGGGGGCGCTGCTCACATCCCAAATAGGGCTATAGTTTAACTTACTAACCCCCAATATGCTGCTGGGTGTAATTTCAACCAAAAAGGGCTATGTTTATTATTTTCACCCAAAATTGCTGCTGCTCACATACACCAATAGACCACTGCTCACTTACAACAAAAGGCGCTGCTCACTTAAAACCCAATAGACCACTGCTTTTCTTAACCAATAAAAGGGACTTTAAACGAAAAAGGGCCCCGGCTCAACAAAACCCAAAAGGCCCCCCGGGGTACTTTTCACCAATAAACCCCAGCTTGGTTTTTCCCCAAAAGGGAAATCGCTTTTAACCCCATACCAAATAGGTCACTGCTGGCTTTAAAAAGTTTTAAAACAATTTTTTTTACTTTAAACCCTTTTTGACAAATTTTTAAAATTTTCCAAAAAGGCACCTGATCATTTACACCAATAGGTCATAGCTCACTTACAAAAAGGCTATGTTTTATTTACATTTTTTTAAAAAGGGAAACCACTCATTTGGGACAAATAGGCCATTGTTTAACTTATACAACAAGGGGCCCTTGTTTACTTCCCCTTATAAGCCATTGTCAAATGAAACCAATTTTGGGTGCCCTTTATTTAGATGAAAAAATTTTATGCTTTAAAATTCCCAAAACCCCTTCCATATCTCACTAAAACAATAAGTCAATTTTGGCCAATGCCCCCACTTAAATCAAATTTGCCTTGCTTTAAAATTTTAAATAAAATTCATTGCTTACTAAAACCAATTTGTCATAAATTCTCTAAAAAATTAGGCCATTTTCTTACTTAAAAACAATTTTCCCCTTTGGTCCTTTTAAAAACCAAAAAGGCCAAATTTCTCCCCTTTTAAATAAATTGGCCATTGCCACATCATTACTTGTCCATTGCTTTACTCAAAAAATAGGTCATTGGGGCCCACTTTCCTCCAAAATTTTCATTGCTCTTTCAAACCCAAAAGGGGAAAAAGCTCACTTAAATAACCCTTTACTGTTGTTTACTAAAAAATTTTTGGCTATTGTAAAATTAAAAACAATTTGGCTCAGTAAAAGCCAATAGGTCCCTAACCCCCTTAAACCAATTAAACCAATTAAAGCATTGCTCACCTAAAACCCTTTTGGCCATTTCTCACAAAAATTAATTTATGCTTAATAATGCAGTAAATACTTTACAAAAAATTTTTTAAAATTTCCCTTTTTAATACATTTTTGTCCTTTAAATGCTCCCCCTTTTCCTATACAAAATGCACAAATATAAAAAAATGAACCCAGTTAGAGTTTTTTGTATAAGGGAAACCCTTTTTAGGAAATTTGAAGGGGGTTAGGAGAAGTGAGTTAAGATAAAAAATAGTAATTAAAAAAAAAAAGAAAAAAAAAACACAAAGAAAAAAAAAGGGTTTTCAGTAAATTTTATACTTTTCAAAATTTTTAAATTTCTAAATTTAAAATGCTGATTGGGTTTTCCCCCGAAATGAATAGGCTTTCTAAATATAGGCCAAAAAATTCAAAAAAATAAGCAAACAAATTCTAAATAAAAGCAACAAATTTCCCAAATATAGGAAAAAGGGAAAAAAAAAAAATAAGACTCATATGGAATTTAAGTCCTGTTATCAGAAGACAAAATTCCCTGGGGAAATTTTTAATTTTAATTTATCATTTTTAAATAAAACCTTTTAAGTGCTAAATTTAGTCATCAAACCTTTTTTTACTGGGCTGATAGATTTTGTGGAACTTTTGAAAAAATTTAAAAAATGCATCTGGTGGGTACTCAATAAAATTTTTATTAATTTTTTTTTTTTCATTAAAGGGTTTTAAAACCTTTTTCAGGGGAATCAAAATGGGCACTTTAAATTTTTAAAATTTAAAAACAAAATTGGGACATTTAATTTTGAAATGAAAACAATATGGGACACTTAAGTTTTAAAAAAAGAATCAATATGGCACTTTAAATTTTAAAATTGAAAACAATATTTTTCACTAAAATTTTAAAATTTAAACGATATGGGACCTTAAGTTTTAAAAATTTTAAAAAATATTTGGGGACTTAAGTTTTAAAAATTTAATAAAATTTGGTCACTTAAAAATTTTAAAATTGAATTTAAATTTTGGGCACTTTTAAATTTTAAAATTTAAACAATTTTTGGTCACTTAAGTTTTTTAAAATTTTAATTCCCTTTTTGGGCACTTTTAAAATTTTAAAATTGAATCAATTTTTCCCCTTAAGTTTTAAAATTGAATCAAAATGGGGGCCCCTTAAGTTTCCAAAAAATTTAAAACAATATGGGGACTTAAATTTTTAAAAATTAATCAAAAAGGGGGACTTAAGGGTTTTAAAATTTAATAATATGGGCACTTAAGTTTTTTAAAATTTAACAAAATGGGCACTTAAAATTTTTAAAAATTTAATTTAAAAATGGGCCCCTTAAATTTTTAAAATTTTAAAAAATATGGGCACTAAAGTTTTTAAAAATTTAATCAATATGGGGATTTTAAGGGTTTTAAAAATTTTAATCAATATGGACACTGAAGTTTTAAAAATGAATCAATTGGGGACTTAAGTTTTAAAATTGAAACAATAGGGCCCCTTAAATTTTAAAAATTTAATCAATATGGGAACCCTTTAGTTTAAAATTTTAATCAATAAAGGGGCACTTAAGGGGTTTAAAAATTTAATCAATATGGACACTTAAGTGTTTAAAAAGGGGTCAATTTTGGGCACTAAATTTTTTTAAATTGGGAAACAATATGGGCACTTTATTTTTAAAATTGAATTTAATAAAGGGCCCCTTAACTTTTAAAAATTTTTAAACAATATGGGCCCCTTAAATTTTAAAAATTTAATCCAAAAATTGGGGACTTAAGTTTTTTAAAAAATTTAATCAATATTGGGGAATTTAAATTTTTAAAAATTTAATCAATATGGGGACTTAAGTTTTTAAAAAATTTTAAAAACAATATTGGGGGACTTAAATTTTAAAAATTTTAATCAAATGGGCACTTTAGTTTTAAAAATTTAATAAAAATGGGGGACTTAAAATTTAAAAATTTAATCAAAAATGGGGACTTTAAATTTTAAAAATTTAATCCCAAAAATGGGACTTAAATTTTAAAAATTTTAATTTAATATTGGGGACTAAAATTTTTAAAAATTTTTATTAAAAGTTTTCAAAAAATTTTATACACGTTAAATTTTCTCAATTTTAAAAAATATTCC
>NW_026857200.1:0-8388 GCF_026571515.1 Ruditapes philippinarum
TCTGCATTTCTTATTTTTGAGTTTTCACCCTTTATATATTTTATACTTTATTTTTGTCCAGGCCATTTCTCATAAATTGTAAAAGATATGGACTTGAAACTTCATAGAATGATAGATCTAATTGATAAGAAGTGCAGTGCATAGAAACTGCTGCTCTGCACTTATTATTTTTTGAGTTATTGCCCTTTGTTAGTTTTCGTATTTCATTTTTGTCCTGGCCATTTCTCCTAAACTTATTGTTCACAAGGCGACACAACCGAATGGCGGAGTTCTAGTTTAGTTATAACTCTCATGGCCTTTAACTCGTAGTTTTCTTTTGTCTGCCTGAGCTTTTTGTGTCCAAAGGGAAGTTATGAAGGCTGAAAAATAGATACTACTTAAGCTACCTTGTGCAACTATTTGCAAACCACCATACTTTTTGAATTATTTGATGCCAGAGCTTTTTTTAATGTGTTACAGAGAAGTTATGAAGGCAGAAAAAAGATACATCAAAGTGAGCCTGTAAAAATATATTTGCAGGTCACATTAATTTGTTATGTTATTTCTGCCAGAGCTCTTTTTGTGCCTAAGGAAAGTTATGAAAGCAGAACATGAATCAAAATTATGTGGTTGCTAAAAATAGACGCAGTGGATTATATTAGTGCTGTATGATCTCACTATTAAGTCAGTATACATATGTCAAAATTTTCCCTAAAAATGATGAATGGTTTAGTCCAGATTGAAAGATGGACAAGTCCATTCAAGATATTTAGCATTCTTAGGTTTATTTTCAAAGTAAACGTGTTTAAATGCTCATGAAATGTTACTAGTTTAACAGAATGTTCATAATTTTTTCACCTCTCCTTTGTTGGCAGCCTGTGTTATATTTTTTAAAATATTTATAGAATATATAACACAAATGTATTTTTATCTTTATATGTTTATAGCCTTTAGGCTAAATCTTATACATGTTAAATTATTCTGAGATGGGATAGATTATGTACTATTTTTACATATACATTTATTTATTTATTGACCAAGCTCAATTATTATTGTGAAAAAAAGTTAAAACATTCCAAAATTTGAAATGTTGTATTTGATGAGTAAAGGGTAAAGAAAACCAAAACAAATTAACTACAAACCCTTGCTGGAACAGAGAGATATATTAGTCTTTGAAACGAGTGTTATAGCACAAGGCCAGTCTGATTTTAAAATCCCTTAAACTTAGAATGGGCTGTTCCAAATTGAAAGCAGCTCACTGAGATGGGCAGATCCATTACACAAATTCAGCAGTGTTAGTATGATTGCCTTGTTTGTACCATTCTCTGATTTTGAATCCCTTGAACTTAGAATGGACTGTTCCAAATTGAATGCAGCTCACTGGGTGGACAAATCCATTTCAAATATTCAGGGGTGTAATGTTTATATTAGAACTATGATTCCTTGTTTGTACCAACCATTCATATTGATACAATATAAATCCCAGCTTTTCTTGATGAATTCAAAACCTATGGGATTTGTAAAAATAGTCATTTTAAACAGTACGAAGTCCCGGTGGTAGAGGGAGCATTACCAACTACAACACATATTTTTTCTGTTATTTTGTATTTATTTGTTATTGTATGGTCAGATAACATATCATGTTGATTCTTTTAATTTTGCATTATTTTTTTTTAAAGATATGTGTCTGTTTTTATGACTAAAGATGTTATTTTACATGTTTTGTGTCAATCTTTATCAAATAAATTTACATTTGAAGATTATGATTATTAGTTATTGTACATGTATGACGTCATTGAAATCCGCACCCCCCCCCCCCCCAGGATATAATCAGACACGATATTATACTCGATATATTATACTGGTTTTTGATTTCCAAAATTTATTTGAATCTCATTTTTATCTTTAACATGTACATTAACATATTTTCTCGTTAAAGTGCACACCTGGATCAGCGGAAATTCACATATACTTTTTACCATGCTCTATTTTGAGATCCATATGGGTGATGTATGTTAGACTGATATTCACATCCATAGACACTTGGCATGTGGAGCTCCAAATGCCTTAAAATCCAAATCAAAATGTATATTTATCAATCCCAGCAAATATACTTATCAAATGTGATATAAAATCTTAAAATAAGTTGTTTTGAAACAAATTCATATTTCAACATCAGTCTATTATAAGTATTATTTTAAGATTTTATATCATATATGATAAGTATATATGATGGACTGACAAATATATTTTAAGGCGTTTGGAGCTCAACACCCCAAGTGTCTGTGGTAAAGCATATATATGATTATCACCATTTCTGGGATAACAATATCTCATTATGCTTTTGCCAACTTACTTCAAAATCCATGACACATCTCATCATGCTTAACATTTATGTCAAAATGTCCAAAATCCTTTCATGCATGACAAAGTTATGGGTCGGACAAGGTTTTCGAACACACGGATGGACGGACAGAGGTAACACTATATGCACCTTGTCATTATCATGGCAGAGGTATAAAAAGTTGTTTCCAAAATGTGTTACATAGCTCAATCGGTTAGAGCGCGAGACTTGTAATCTCGACATTGTGGGTTCGATTCCCGGGCTGGCCAACTAAAATTACTAATCAGTCTTTCGGATGAGACTTTAAATCGAGGTCCCGTGTATGGGTGCTTAAACACTTGGCACGCTAAAGAACCAGGAGAAGCTTCTGGAATTGGGGCATCTTTCTGTATCTGTAATTGCACTATCCTCCGAAAAATAAAATGACTAATACTCTTCTGGAGGGCTCGCCATATGGGCAACCGGTGGCGAGTATAAATAAACGCAAATACACACACACGTGTTACATTGCAGCTTGCTTACGGAACGTCGGTGGTTCTACTCAGCACGGTCTACCTACACCAGTAAGAACTCTAGTACTGTGTTGATGCGACGTAATACCGAAAAAAAAAAATAGCTTAGAAAAGCGAACAAGTTTATGTATGTAATTAATTTCCTAACTGCATGAATAGCTTCTGTCGTAAAAAATGGGTGTCATGGTAAAATAGTTTCTAGATGAATTTTACAGTATTTTTATATGAACAAATTTCTTACCTTAGTGGCGAATACAATGGTTTACAGTACTAAAATTTTCTTCAAAAAAGGGGTATAACGTGAAGGAAATGTCATTTTGCATGAGCAACTTCAAAATAAATTCTGTTTCACAGAACATTACAGGGTTTACACCTTGACAGGGAATAAACTAAAGGTTTCAACTCTATGTTCAATCGGAACGACTCGGCTATTATTCATAATCACTTATCTAAAGACTGATGGACAGGGCCGAAACATGATAGTGCATTTTCCAAAATGATGATCACACGCTCAGTGTCATTTTATGGCCGACAGAACGTTAACACATACATGTATATAGTCGGTTGCACACTTTCTCCTGCCTGTCTATCCATCTCAAACATTAACATTTTTCCTCTATGGCTTTTCAAATAGTTGGATAATCTCTGGCTACCCTGCAATAAAAGTAGCACCATTGCGCAAGAATATGATATGCAAAACGAAAATAAGTTACCCGGTATTTATAAAAGCTAGACATATGAAGAACCTTTTCCCAGATCAAAGTGAAATCTTTTTGCTGGCTTATAGCAAATGATTCTACATTTACATATATACTGTTTCTCTCTAAGCGTACATTTCACATGTGTTTTCTTTAATAATTTAAATACCCATTGAAATATTGAACATCAACATACATACATTTTAATGTTCAAACAATAACAACTGCAGCAAGAAACTATATGGCCCAGAATATTCATAAGGCCTGTATTATTTTACTCAAAAGAAATAAGAAAACAAATTTACAAAATATCCAGGACTTTTAATATTTCTTTTTCTTATTTTAATACATGTAATTTATAAATATCCGGAAAGCCGGTTAAATGGTTATAAATTTCAAAGCATATTTTACTTTTAACATGTTATATTCAATGCCAATATCATAAATGGACATGCTTACATCACCATTGTTCAATCATACAAAATAATATCAGTGTACATGTGTACTAAAAAGCAAACACTCTAAAAAGTAAACAAGAAAAGCATTGATGCAAAGCATCAAAGGGCGACGCCAAAAGAATTTGATCCAGATTTGCATCTAAATACTTAACAAAAGATTAGCAGTACCATTACATGTGACCTGGAGGCTAGGGCCAGGTTAAGTTGAAACTTAAACCAAAAAAGAATAGACTCTGTCTTGCCAAGATGCAAAGGCAATTTATAGTCAATTAAGCAATCTTATAAGACTCATGTTATAAGAAAGAATTTCTTCAGATTTAATTTATGAGACACAAGGATTCCTGAGTCATCAGCATATAATCACTGGCACGAGTATCGGACCTGGGAAGAAAAAATATGACCAGATGACCAGATTTGATAAAAAAACTGTGTTTATAAAAACCAAAACAAAAAATGCAAATAATGATCCCTTTGAAAATATACTATCAACTTGAAGTATATTTTTAAAGGGGGTCATTATTTACATTTTATTTTGGTTGTTGACACTTTTAAGATGAACACAGGTTTTTTTATCAATCTGACCATATTTTTTCATCTAAGGTCTGATACTCGTGCCTGTGCATTATAATAAAAGCTTATTGCTTAGGGTTGAAGACATGTAATTGACATATATTAGACATAAAAGAGGACCTAAAATGAACATCAGGGGACAGCATAGGTACTCAGAGCAGTAGTAGAATAAGTACCAGCCACATCAACCAGCTACTATCAGAGATAAGACTTAAACCATGTAAGAATGTCATTATATATGGCAGATGCTTGAAGTTTCATGAAGAAGAAGAAAAACAACTTCTTCATGTGCAGGATAGTGTGTTCAACTATATCAAATGCCCTTTGTAGATCTAAAAGTATCATGCAATACTGCCTTTGTCCATTTCAAATAATGCAATCTGTTAAATGAATCAAACATGTGTCAGTTGAAAAACCACTTCTAAACCTTGACTGAAACTGCCTGACCATGACTCAAACCCATGACTTTCAGAAGACCAACTGAGGCTATCCGTCCTGCTACACATTTTCTCTTTAATAATGAAACAGTTCTAAACCACAACATATTTCCCACTATATCGATTTGTGTTCGTGAATTTCTTATGTTACAGAGCATAGGAAATTGAACTCATGCTTATATGCAGTCATAGGATGAGAAAAACTTTGAGCTTGACCAGAACTCATTAACCTGTGACCAACATAAGAAATTTTATGAAGGCTGATTTGTATTTTTGCATCAAGGGCACCGGGCAAAAACATGAAAATGCAACAAACAAACCACTTTGTGGTAGATTGTATTTTCATGTTTTCATCTGGCGCCCAGTTACTTTTTTGTACTATGTTGGTTTTCATGTGGCAAAATCACCCACTATAAATTTAGTGCACAAATTTATTCAAGGCAAGTAACAATCTACTCTATGTACAGTCTGTTGTCGCGTTGACTCAGGAGACCTGGAGGTTGAGACCGGTGTCTCTTCATTACAAATAGATAAGACAGAAGCTGTCCTTTTCAAACTATGCACATGTTAGAAAAAAAATAGAATAACTATTCAGAATATGATTTTTTGAGACTTTATTAATTATATTGCTTGATCCAAGTTTAAGGACATTTTCAATCATACATGTTTTTATCATTTATAACTTTAAATGAAAGTCTCATCCCTTTAATAATAATGACATAACTGTATCTCTTTAAATGCAGAAAAATTATAAGTCTCAACATATCAATATACTACTGTCTAAGATATACATGTACATGCACATAACATTAATAATTCCCAGTTTATATTAAATAAATATGAAATCCTAACATTAACATTAACATGCTTTTGATGACCTTACAACTGGTGAATTATATACAACAAAAATAGTATTATAAGTAATACCTAAGATAGACAGAAAAGAACAAATAATTTAGTAAACATAAGTTACTTCCCTTAAAATAAAGAAAACCTGAAACCCAAAAGAACACGATAAACAGCAAAATAATGAAATGTTGCAGGTTCAATTTTATCAAGCCATGCAAATTAATGGTAAAGTATTCATAAAAAAATAGATGGCCATGTGTCAGCAGTAATTGCAGAAAATCGGATAGCTTTCAACATCCGGATACTGGTACACTTTGTAAAAACAACCATTCTGCGCAACAGATAAATGTAATAAGGATAAAATCAATAGGATAATCGTTTACAACAGTTCCATTACCTATCCTTATACTCAATTGCAGGTGAACTTTCTTCTTGTAGGAAAATTTTGAAAATGTATAAATGATACGGCCTCAATCTAGACCACAACGATATTCGAAATCCGGGTTTTAGTATTGTCATTAAAACTAAGGGACAAGCTGTTAAACTTAACCCGCAATTTCGTGAAAATAATATCACAATGCACATGCTTTTTACATAAAGTTATTAAATACAAATATAACAACACATTTGTTTACTTGATTTTTACGAATCAAAATAAAACTAATTTACACAACGTGAAATTAACTGCTAATAATAACAGCTCCTTCCATAGGCAAAAATAAAAAGCGTTCCATAATAGACGACGCCGCTCACCGGCGTCGCCAATAAAAGTATATAGATATAAGTAAGGCAATCATATGATGTCTGTAAAAAAATCAAATGCTGCAAATTATAATAATTACCTCTGTTCAAAGATGCTTATTACAATATTAAAGCACCAGATATGGCGTTAAATACGGACCTAATTTACAAAATGGGATTTTGCATATATTTTTCGAGTTATATCATTATTTTTTAAAGAAAATTTAATCCCTATCGGGCCCCGCTATAGAAAACCCAAACAAACCTTTTAAAATTTTTAAAATATTACGTGTACCCTTTGAATAGTAAAAGTGGGTTTTTTCCCCGGACATTTTTAAATAAAAAACGCAAAGTTTTCAAATTTCTCCCCTCAAATTTCCCTTTTTTTAAAATACGCTTTTGTATTCAATTGAGAGACTGGGAGCCATAAATTTCAAGACAATTTCTTACTTTTTTCCGCATTTAAATTTTTTTGTATATATAACTTCGCACATGAACTATGAACAAAAACCGAGATCATCCGTCAAATGTCAAAATACTCCTTGTCAAACGATGGAAACCTTTAAAATTTAGCATAAAATATCTCATTCTGAATTAAAACAAAACACTTATTCTGAAATCCATTTTAACTCTTACCCCCTTGCTTGAACCGAAAGACAAGTCGTTTCCACCAGTACAGAACCAGGACTGTCTGTGCAGTCCGACCAGGCTCTGTTAGGCCACATGTGTCACAAATCACATTCGTCACAAGTTTTTATGAATTTGTGACGAATGTGATCACATTCGTCACAAATGACTTTTGTGACGAATGTGATTGACCAAAATCGGGTAAAAATGCCAATCACAAACGTCACAAGCAAAATTGAGAATTTTTAAACAGGCGAATCACAAATGTCACAAGTTTATTTTTCAATATGTGATACACGGAATATCATAAGGACAATCGTGGTTATATCAGTGCGATAGTACAAGGGCGACAATGCAATAAATCGATATTGTGATGTCGACATCACGATACCAATATCTTTTTCACCACCATTGCATTATCGCCATCGTACTAACTTGTTGCAATATCGTATCGTCGGCATTGTATTGTCTTCATAGAACTGTCGCATTGTCGTAATGGTATTGCTATCAAGTCGTCTTACGTTCTCGAAACCTTCAAAAAATTTTGGTGACAATGCACGGCATAGTATCAGACTTCAACTGGAAGTGATCTTTTACCTCTGTGAACCCTCAAATTTCTTCCCACCATACAGCGACAGTCTAAAGGAATCTCACAGACTTAATCTTAGTTTCAGTACAAATTATGACCATATTTACACCAATGAGACCATATATGATTGTTTGGAAGTAGCTGAGACCCCGTTGACTTTCAGGATATCTAATTAGAGATTAGGACCTTTTGACATCAATGAACCTTTTTTGGTCTGACAGACTTTTGACTTCCGCAGACTTTCAGGAATCTTGGTTCAATTAAAGAGTATGACATTTTGACATCTAGGAACCTTCTTTCCTGAGACGATTTTGCAAGTCTGTGCCAATTGCTTGCAGACGCTCTATGGAACTTTCCATATCTATTCCACTAGTAATAATAATATAGTTAATTCGTTTAAACAGATCGTGTCTTTTGTGGCGGGGCCGCTTTATCGTTTCGACGCGTCTTAGCTTTTTTCGCCTTTTATGATTAGATAGTTTCAAAACGACGGTGTTTAGTGAATTTTATAGAGGATATTTGTTTGTTTTGAGTGAATATGAAATATATTTCACTGAGAAGTGAGAAAAAAATGAAATATGTAT
>NW_026857201.1:0-60060 GCF_026571515.1 Ruditapes philippinarum
AACTACTTTAGATTACAAAGCCAGATTGACAAAGTCACGGCAAAATTCTTTAAATAGTTTATATACTGTTTTTAATTCCAAAGCTTAATTGTCCCCCGCCTCTTCGGAGAAAAAGGGGATATAGAAATGGGCTCCGTCTGTCTATCCGAACAACCATTTGGATCCTTACTTGGCTAGAGGAAAAATATGTAACAACCAACTACATGTATATTTTTTCATTGATGTCATTCATTCCGCAATCTCTTGCGTGGTTGTTTTTTTTTCTCTTAAGTGACTAAAAGAACAGTAGAGAGAACAAAAGAGTAGTCACATAAGTTAAAAATGGTGGGGACGTCAGTATGATCGTCACACTTTCGTGTCCGGTCCATAACTAAGCCATTCATCAAATGAATTTACCCTTAACTTTGCACAAATGATTGCACTAAGCCATTTATCAAATGAATTTACTAATAACTTTGCACAATCGATGTGCCATGTGCAACACCCGTACCCCTACCTCCAAGGTCAAGGTCACACTTGGTTATTTAAGGTCAACATTGTCTATTTGAGGGTATATGTTGTGTCCGGTCCGAAACTTTTTCATCCATCAAGGATTTTGATAATACTAGGTACTAAAAATCTCACAATTATAAATCGACGTGTCATGCGCAACTTGATACCTACCGTTAAAGTCAAGGTCACATTCGGAGGTAAAAGTGTAATATGGTCTGTAATAAAGAGTATTTTGTGTTCTGTCATAACTGTTTCATAGATCAAGAGATGGTGAAATTACTTGGCACAAATGTTCACAATAATAAGACGATGTATCTTGCGCAACACCTGCTGGACCCCTACCTCTAAGGTCAAGGTGACAATTGGAGGTCAAAGCTTAATAGGTATTTTATAGGTCATTTTGTATCCGGTCCATTACTTTCCACAGATCAAATGATGTTGCAAATTGCGTAGCACACATGTTCACAATAATAAGGCGACGTATCCTGCGCAACATCAGACCCCTTACCTCCAAGATCAAAGTAACATTTGGATGTCAAACCCTAACATGTTATGTTACAGGGTATGTTTCCAAGTCAGGCCCAAGCAAATGGAATGTCATTGGTGAATTGCCCACATGCCCTTATCAATGAAAAGGTTACGTATTGGACATGAAATATACCTTTTAAAGACCGTACCGTGTATTTATTTTGTATTTGGCACTTTTTGTGGTTTTGAAATGGTGACAACAGCTATCAAATGTATTTCTGTTGACACATACACAGGAGTTATTACGTGGTTTTTCTTTCATGAATTTCTTGTTGCATGTGCTGTCCTAGCATTTGTCAATATTTTGCACTGAAAGTCCAGATCCATACCTCAAACTTTTGAAAAAGCACAATTTTGTTCTTAATGTAAAACGTTCTTTAGGCGGGGGACGTTGGTAACTCTGTTTGCAATTCTTGTTGACAAGGCCATGGCAATATCTATTTTATTATTTCATACTACTTTAGATTACTTACCTAAACTGACATTGTCATGGCTTGATTTTTTATTAAGGTCATGGCAACACTTATTTTCATAGCAACATCTATTCCATCATACTGCTGTAGATCACATATTCAAAATGACGAGGTCATAGCAAACATTTTTTTTACACTGCACTAGATTACCAAGCCGTAGATGACAATTTCATTTGTGATATAAACGGGAAACACATTCCAAAAAATATGAGATGTATCCATTACATTGACGAAACCGGCTTTCCTATTGGTTGTAGAGATGGGAGTCATCTGAACAATTGTGGTATGTACATAATCTAATAGTATGCCAACAACGATTTAGCAAAGTGCATGATGAATTACGTTCATAAAGGACATCGTTATCTCAACACGTGGTCGAACAAAATCAAAACAAGTCAATGATAGTTCCGAAACAACATATTGAACTGCTAACATCCTTTTTCCTTTTATCACAAAGTCTAAATGAAAGTTAAGGCATATCATTATCAAAAGGTGAAAGAAAGAATTTAACAGATTATTTCAATGTTCAATATTTATAAACTTTGTCTCTTGTGAAGACTGTATATCAGTCAGCCAAATTTAATGCCTTTATTGTACGTTATCCATAGTTGAATAATGTCCTTATGAGAGATATCTAATATTCTAGAGATAAACAAGTAAGAGAGAACTATTCTATCAGCATCTTTTTCCACTTGAAAGATAGTCTGATTAAGGCATGTCACAACGAGGTTTCGATGTATACATTATCTATATATGTTACTTCATAACAGTTGATAATAAGTGCCATGTGGTAGTTCGTACTTCAGTATTGTAATTCTTTTTGATATTACAAAGTCATGTGCGTCAGATGGTCTCAGTGCAAGGTTTCTAAAGTTATCGGCCAATATTATTGCTCCCATACTTACCACTATATTCAATAATAGCATTCTAAACAATACACTTCCTAAATCATTCAAAAATGCCAAAGTCATTCCTATACATAAAAAAGGTTCTAAAAGTGATAAAAGAAATTATAGGCCAATTTACGTATTTCCCTTGATATCACTTATTCTTGAACGTCATGTCAGTTCATATTCAAAGCAATACCTTGAGAAAAATCAACTTCTATACCAACGTCAGTCTGGATTCAGGTCAAATCATTCATGTCAAACTGCATTGATTAGAATTATTGATGATTGGATTACAGCTATTGACAAAAATGAAATAGTTGGTTCAATTTTCCTTGAGAGAGATCTCTCTAAAGCTTTTGACTATGTGGATCACTCTATTAGTATTGAAAAGCTTAAAATGTATAACCTAGATCCTTCATCAGTTGCTTAAATTTCCTCCTATTTAGATTGCAGAACCCAAAAAACTTACATATATTCAGAGTCAAGTTCAGTAGCTACTGGAATTCCTCAGGGCTCAGTGCTCGGTCCTATACTGTTTTTAATTCTATATCAATGACCTGCCTTTGTCTATGGAAAAACAGAAACTGATATTTTTGCTGATGACACCATCCTTCAACCTCTGACGTATCCCTTAACAGAGTAGTTAAATCTCTTACTCATGATCTTTTAAATGCCGACAAATGGTGTGATTTGAATCGCATGTATATAAATGCTAACAAAACTAAGGTCATGTATATTTCCTCAAAATACAAGCAAAATTATATCCTTGTATTTCATATAAAACAGAGCAAATTGTTTGTAGCTCTGAAGAAAAATTATTGGGTATTACAATTAATAACACCTCGTCTTGGCAAAACCATATTGATAATGTTCTTAAAAAATGCAATTCATTGTTACATTTATTATCTCGTATAAAATTATTCATATCTATAACTGTACGTAAATGTTTTACAATTCATATATTTTACTATATCTTGACTATTGTTGCATAATTTACGGTAACTGTACGTTTTTTCTAGAAGAAAACTCATTAAGTTCCAAAAGAGAGCTGCAAGACTAATTCTAGACAAAGATTATGACACTCTTTCTGCTGAACTTTTTTCTGAACTCCGCTGGATGACCTTTTCACAGAGGGTTGTTTTCAAAAAGCTATTATGATGTTAAAGATAATGAATAATCAGGCGCCTACCTATTTATTGAATAATTTCATTTTATCGTCAGATGTTCATACTCACATATTGCGTTCATCATCAGATTTTCAACTTTAAACCCCTAGACCAAATACTGAACAATTTTGTAAGTCTTTTGTTTATTCTGGATCTTGTATTTGGAATGGCCTTCCTGATTATATTAAGTCTGCTACATCTGTGAACCATTTTGAAACCTTAAACTTGAATTTCATCACATACTGATGTATACAAATCTCCTGTATATATTTACATTTATGTATCTTAATAGTTTGAATATGTTAAATTTATGTTGTTCCTTGTTGAGGGCCTCATGGAAGATTGATGTTTGTTCAAATGAGTTCTCTCGTTAAATAAAGTCTTTATTATTATTATTTCCCGGTCAAGCACGTTAGTTTTGATGATTGAATACTGCTAAGGCAGGTGCAAGGAGGCGTGATAGATTTTGCAATTTTCTATTATCTCTTATGAACAGGTTCAATATGGGACTTAAGTCCCAGATTCAGTCAAACCAAGTCCGCAGTTCTTATGTTTGTTTACATCGCCCTTTGTCCAGTTATTCTATTTGCTAGGACTTTGACAATGTTTCATCTTATATTTTGTATCGTTTATGCAACATCTATTTAACTACGGAGTCTGGTAAGGTCGAGCTTTTTTTAGTACGAACGTGCAAAATCCTGGCTTTGTTAATTTATTTATATTGGACTATTTTAGGTATAATCAGTGTTGCTTTTTCGACATGATTGTTGTGACAAAAAATATTTAGAATTTATATTTTACGACAGATAAAATATCAAATAACTATTTTTGATATGAAAATTGATTAGATTTATAAATATCTTGGTTATAAATACCTAACAATAAAATATATCAAAATGTCATTCAGAAAATTCATTCTATCTATGAAATTTTTGAACTCTATTTATTACCTCATGCAGGATTACATATTGGTTTTTGTTGTTAATTATGTATAAACGTTTTACTCTCTCTTGTGATGGAAAAAATTATGCTATCTATGTTTTACAGAGCACTATAAATGTCCACAGGGTATGGCTAAATGCCCTAACAGCTATTGTATTCCACATCGGTTTCTATGTGATGGACTTCTACATTGCCCGGGAGGGGAAGATGAATACTATTGCGGTCAGTCATTTCAAATTCATTTTAGGGAGAATGCACTTCAATAATGCTAATTTTCACGAAAATTTGAAAATGTATCTAAAAGTAAAGAAAGTAATTTGCACAATGCAAAACGGCATTATAATTTACGTAAGACTAAACAGAAGTCAAATATGCAAATATAGCCGTCACTGCGTTAAGGTGATTCCGCTTTGTCAGCCATGTTTGTTTTCACTCAAGTCTGTTCAAAGTGAAAGTAGGCCAAAATTCATATAACAACAAAGCTCTTATTGTAAAATGATGAACCATTTGAAAGTACACTTCCAGGTTTATATTTTAAGGACAATTATAAACAAAAATAAAAATGATAACAATAAGAATATTTACCTTGAATGTGCTACATTTCTGAAGACCAAAAACATTCTGTTGCAAAGTTTTAAGCACATTTCATGAATGGCAAAATCCTTATTATTTGGAGTTAAGTTTTGAAAGATTTTTGTATTTTCTGCAAAAAATAGCTATTGTAGGCACTAAAACAGACTTTAAAAAGCATTTTGCCATTCATGAAATGTGCATAAAAATTTGCAACAGAATGTTTTCGGTCTTGAGAAATTTAGCCCATTCAAGGTAAATTTTCTTATTGTTATCATTTTTATTTTTGTTTAAAATAGTCTTTAAAACATAGAACTGGAAGTGTACTTGCAAATGGCTCATCATATAACAATGTGAGCTTTTTTGTTATAAGAATTTTGGCCTACTTTCACTTTGGACAGACTTTGTGAAAACAAACATGGCTGACAAAGCGGAATCACCTTAAACAAGCAGTAAAAATACGTAATGAATACTGCAAAATCAAAATGCATGTACATTATTATTTGAATCTTGAATCTTATTGCATCAAAATAACAAGGACATTATTATTGGAATCTTGAATCCTTTAAAGCTACTTAAAATGTTACTACAGTTTTCTTAAGTTTGATATTTTGAAATACTTTAAGGGCTTGTCTGGAGGCATGCAGCTCAGAGATAAAAGTCATATCAACAACATAAATTAACTAGATTTAATATGCAACCATACTAATAACTTAAATAATTTAAAATCTTAAAGATCATTAATTGATAGATTGTTTTCCCAAGAACAATGAATACAATATAAAGGTAGCTGGTAAGAGAAAGTGGGAGGAGAGAGAGAGAAATCAAATTGTTACATTGGTTACTCTCCTCTTTAGAATATACCATGCTAAGTTGTATTCCTTCAAAGAGATGAACAACTGAATTAATGACATCTACGTTTAAACATTTGCAGCTGTCGTACATTGTAATACTCTCGTTTTTTGTGGCGGATCTTAATTGTTTAATGTTCTTTTTTCTTTTTTGGTTTATTGTAAAATTGCAGGATGTGCCCCATCAAAAAATGAAATTCTTATTATTCACGACGAGGAAACTACTGATGGGCCAGATATATTTCGGTTTGCACAGCAATTTTCCACTGCAACAAATATTGTTCGTGTATTAAGCTATAAGGCAACAAAACCATTCAGTGCTTATGGAATCAATAATTTGTTGCTAGACGTTCTTGATAAGGAAATAAGTAGAGCACAAGATACTGAAAATTCGTTCAGTTGTCGCTATAAAACAATGGCAAAACATCTTCTAGAGTCAGTTCATTTTACAAACGATCATCTGAAAGGTGTTATTTTAATTCAAACGAGAGGGGTTGCAGAAGAAGTCAATAAGGAAATCGTAGGAACAAAGTTTATCTTAGAACAAAATACAAAAGTTTACAGGGTGATCGAGAATTTTAATTTGTCAAGTTATTCAAAGACTTCAAGTTCGGAAAATGTTTTAGAATTTTATGTTAGAAGATGGCAGAGTCTAAATGGAATTGGTGCAGAATATTTCAGCGACCTATGCAATAGTAAGGTTTATATTGTTATAAATAGAAAAATTGAACAAACCATAATGCACGTTTGAAAAAAATCTTTTTATTGACTAAGTTTGACTTTAGCAGAAAACAAACAATTTACTTCAACGTATTTAAGCACTAAGCTTTCTTGATGAAATATTTTTCGAAAATAAAAATGTTGACAGAGTTCTTAAATGAATTAATATGAACATATATGTGATGAATAATAATATTCTGTTCTTGAAAATTTTATTAACTGCCATACATTGATATGTGATATCGAATGATCAGGCCCAAGACAAAAGTTATTTTAAGTAAATGTTATGTATAAACTCTGAATGAATTGCAACTTTACGTTCCAACCAAAAATCATTTACCTTAACTTTATATAACTATAAGTGAGAAAAAAATTATGTTGTAAATGAGGAGTTGACTGGCTATTTATTTTTCAAAACTTTCTATTTTAAGAGGTGTGTATGAAGATGAACTGTCATGACACAAAGTGTCGGTTAGTTCAAAGTACATATATGTATTTATTAATTTGTTTCGCTTGTATGGTAGATTTTTGACACTCACAGCAACAATTTTTTATTTTCAGTAACAACAAAGGTTCACTGCCCCTATGGTTACAAATGTGCTTGGAGTCATGCTTGTTTATTGATAGATCAAGTCTGTGACGGGATTGTTCATTGTATACATGGTGACGATGAGGCAATTTGTGACTTTAGATGTCCAGATAATTGCACATGCCAGGGGTATGTTGCTGATTGCAGCAACACTGACTTTCAGTTAT
The DNA here is from genome assembly GCF_026571515.1 of Ruditapes philippinarum. Lineage (NCBI taxonomy): Eukaryota > Metazoa > Mollusca > Bivalvia > Venerida > Veneridae > Ruditapes > Ruditapes philippinarum. The sequence goes on from NW_026857201.1 coordinate 7,389, forward strand.
CTTTATTACCAACAGTACCAGATACAGTCCGGTATCTTGATTTTAGTTCTAACATCGGACTCAGTTCTATATTGGAGGAATCTTATTTACATTTGCAAACTTTAATCGTCTTTAATCTTTCATACTGTGGAATACAGCGTATAAATTCATATTCGTTTGAAAGAATGAAGAATATCCGCCATTTAGATCTAAGTTACAACTTATTAACAATTTTGCCAGATTTTGTGTTTATCAGCTTAGAGCAGCTACAAGTCCTTAATCTACGAGGTAACTATCAGCTATCAGTAATAGAAATGTATGCCTTTGTTGGACTGGTTCATGTTGGAGAACTGGACTTAGCCAATGCTAGACTGGAAACAGTTTTGGCAGACACATTTTCAGGAATGAGTCTACACAACTTAGACTTATCAAACAACAAGCTAAAGGGATTGGCAAGTTTTGCTTTCCGCGGTGCATCTATACGGTCTATCAGTTTCAAAGAAAATAATATAAAATCATTTAATACAGAAATATTTACTGGACTTATTGGTTTAGAAAACCTGATTACTCCGGAGTTCAAATTCTGTTGTATTCGACCCAATTATGTAAAAGAAGAAAACTGTTATCCTCAAAAAGACGAGTTTTCATCCTGTGATGACCTGATGAGACACTCTGTGCTTCAGTTTTTGATATGGTTAATAGGAATCACTGCGTTTCTTGGAAATATTCTGACGATTTTCTACAGGCTGAAATATGATAGAGAAAGATTGAAATTGGGGTTTGGCATATTTGTTACAAACTTGGCAGTTGCCGATTTTCTAATGGCTATATATCTCATCATTATAGCTGCTGCCGATTCTGCATTTCGGAAAAGGTAAGTCACGTGATATTCCTGAAATAGAAAAGTAACACTTAAGATATTATATACTATATATAGGTGACTTTAAAAGGCCGAATTGTAATAAAGATATTAACATTATTGACTATACTTATGTGATGTCTCTGCCTGATTCAATATGGACCGATATGAATCAATGCAACGAAATATGTAATAAATTAAAATGAATATTATTAGGTACAATGTCTGAGGAAGAAAACTATGCGCAGACTGATTGGGATTCGAACCAGTGGCGCCGGGAATCGTTTTGCAGCTATATCGACCCAGCTTTCAGGTGGTTTACATAGTTTATCCCCTAGTCGTGAAAAGTTTTTTATATCGGGACAAAAGAGTCTCGCACCAAAGTTTTGATTCATTGTCTTTTCTGTTGAATAGTACTTTGTATTTACATTATAGTCGTGCGTCCTCATGAACATTAAATCAAGTATTAGGGTGTGCTCAACATTTTTTGTAAGTTATAGTACAATTGAACTTATACAAATTATGTAGTCATTTGTGATGCAAATTGAACATATTCTTTTAAAGATACATATTTATGGACGACTACTGGAGGCACAGTATATGGTGTAACCTTGCGGGAATGCTGTCCACCACATCTTCAGAAGCGAGCGTTTTATTTCTTTGTCTCATTACATTGGATAGGCTTCTGGTAATAAAATTTCCGTTTGGACGAGCTAAATTGACCAAAGACAGAGCTGTCAGTTGTGCCATTTTCACGTGGGTATTTTCCGTTACTGCAGCCATATTTCCACTTGCTTATGAAGGATATTTTAAAAACGAATTCTACTCAAAGTCTGGTGTTTGCATTGCTTTACCGTTAACAAGAGATCGTCCACCTGGCTGGGTTTATTCCTTATCGGTGTTTGTTTGCCTGAATTTTCTTACATTTATCTTAGTCGCAGTTGGGCAGCTCTCGATTTTCATTGAAATTCGCAATTATTCTGGAATCGCCACCACTGTAGAAAGTTCAAGAAAAAGGGACCTTAAAGTTGCAAGGAATCTTCTGCTAGTTGTAGCAACTGATTTTATGTGCTGGTTTCCTATAGGAGTCATGGGTAAGAAGTTATTTTAATTGATAAATTAACATAAATGATAGAGCTGGCCGAAAATTAGTCGGCGTCGTGTCGGTGTCGGCGCCTCTGTAGTTAAGGTTTAACGTGTAAGCTGGTATCTCCATAACTACTGAATGGAATGGATTGAAACTTCAAGCACTTGTTCTTTGTAATTATCTAACATGATTGGCAAATGTCCAATAACTCTGACTTCGTTAAGTTTTTGCGTGTAAGCTGGTGTTTCCATAACTACTGAAGGGTTTGTGCTTTTTTGTGACAATTTTATGCATTCATAATAATCAGTCAGTGATTTACTCGATATAACATCTTAATAACAAGCCTTTGAACCTTTTTGGGACAATTTTTTGTATTCATATAGGTAATCATTATTATACTCAATGTCGAGCGCCGTTCTTGTTATACTACCAACCAGTCAACTCGGCTCTAAATTCTATTTAGTGCAATCATAGCAGGGAAAGTAAGAAATGTACTATTAAATTAATAATTATTGTTTCTTTAATTCTAGCAATGTTTGCGCTGTCTGGTCACGTGATATCTGGAGAGGTATATGCATGGGCAGCTGTTTTTATTCTACCAGTCAACTCGGCTCTTAATCCTATTCTATATACATTAAGTGCCATCATTGGAGGAACGGTGAGTTATTTACTATGAATTTCTTTCCAGCAAATGTAAGGTCTGTAACTCAAAAAGTTTCAATCCAACATTTCAGCTTGGCTGCCAGTTGTTATACTATGTATATAAGTACAGAGGATTTATTTATGCCATTGTTACTTGCTAACGGACAACTTTTCCTGTTTCAACTTGCAACCAAAAAATATTCTTCAAACGTAAGCTTTTAATTCATTTACTTAAAATGTCAAATGAAACTCTGCGAAAACATTAAATAAAACGACAAAGTTATCACTTTTTTAGCCTTTCACTCCGCGGTGCGCCAGACCATATTTCAGAAGCAAGTGAAAGTGCCAACTGTCGCATACTTGTGATTTTGTCCTTCGTTCCGCGAGGCTCCAAGCGAAAAAAAAAGACAGTGATCACTTTCTTGCACTTTTGCTCTGCGGGATGCCAGGGAAAACACGAAGTTACGACAATGTGATCAATTTGTCGTACTCTTGCTCTGCAGGGCGCCAGACTAGAATACGAATGTCGTGTTTTCGTATGGGGTCATGTGGAGCGAAAATAAGACATTACACAAATCCGAGTGCTTTCAAATTTGTGTTTAGGTTGCAATTCTCTAGTACAAATCCTGAATGAGTGACAGATTGCAGTTACTCTGTTCAACCGATTGCAAATATATTCAGCGAATGGATTGATCGTTAAGTAACTTTCATATCTGCAAACTATTTATTTTTGTTATATTTTCAGAAATTCAGTCCCAGTACTGATGAACAGTCATTGAAACAAATGACACAAGGTTTGTTGTTTCCTTTCTAGAGTAGTTTTACTTTTAATCAGGGCATCAGTTGTGTTACATATGATAAAGGTGGATCGTTTTACATTGACTCGTACGTGATCGATAACATGTGAAAAGCCTTTTAATCCGACATCGGTTAAAATGTATGGACAAAATTTTCATTTTCTATTGCCTTACATTTTCACATTTAAGAAAAATAAGCATTCCCATACGCCATTTTCATGAAAATGCACAAAAGGGTCACATTGAAGGTTCATTGTCTCCACCGTATGAAAACATCTTTATAACGCTACATTTACATTTTTCCTTACCTTGCACTTATTTCTCGTGAAATCACGGGTATTTTATGTAGCGGAGTGGCTACCAATTATGCTGATTAAAGCTATATTACATATACTGGTAATATTACCTAAAATATATCCTATCTACATGTATTTTATTTTATTTTTTGACTACATAATTGTAAATTTTCTCTCTAGTCTCTTTATGTGCATAACTCTTGTAAACAAAAAATTAAATATAATTTAGCTTTTGGATATTTCTAGTCTAAAATCATGCATTGTTTAAGTCAACTAGCTCACTTGTTTTGAATAAAAAGTAAAATTTACAAAAAATACTTGATGTATTCCAAATTGCTGTTTCGAACTTAACTTAAAACATTTTGATGCATTGAATTTATAAAGTACGTAACTACATTAATTTCAAACAAATCACACTTGACCTATAGTAAGGTATTCTTTTCTCGTTTTCTTCATAATTAGCAGCCTAGTTTCTTGATTTGTATTATTATCGTGCTACTAAATATTTTGTATATATTTTTGTTTAAATAGTTGTATGATATGTATAAATCCTATTCACAACACTAGTTAAAGATAAGTAAACAAACATACCTGTATGTCTGGTAATCTACGGGTTGTATTTCTTTATGTTAATTTACATCGATTGCAGACGACACAGGTCAGAGGAACATAAAATCTTGTCTTTTTCGTGCTAAATGAAATCTACCGATAGTCGCTTAAACTAAGTGTTACTTGATGCACAAAAACTAAATATTTTAAACTCTGTTATTTTGTAACATATTTCTTTTCGTTCTTTTAACGTACTTGTGATAAATATTTTTGTAATCATTTGTATGAACTAGCATCGCAAATATTTTCTACATTCGTTAACTATATTTTCCCTTTGATGTGATTATTTTAAAAACATTTTTTTCTTTACTCGTTATATTTTTAACATTTTTTTTCTTTATTCGTTACTTAATTGTATACGAGCCATGTTTGGATAGGCATCCGATGATGCTCAAGCGTATTGATTTTCTTTGTATTTATAATGATTTCGATATTTGTCCCCCGCCTTTTCGAAGAAAAAAGGGGGATATAGAAATAGGCTCGTCCGTCCGTCCGTCCGTCCGTCCGTCACACTTTCGTGTCCGGTCCATAACTTTGTCATTTATGAAAGGAATTTGAAATAACTTGGCACAAATGTTTATTATAATAAGACGATGTGTCATGCGCAACAACCAGACCCCTACCTCCAGGGTCAAGGTCACACTTGCTCATTCAAGGTCAACAATGCCTATTTGAGGGTATATGTCATGTCCGGTCCATAACTTTCTTATCTATGAAGGGATTTTGTAAATACTTGCCATAATAGTTCACAATAATCAGACAATGTGTCATGCGCAAAAACCAGTCACCTACCTTCAAGGTCAAGGTCACACTTGGAGGTCAAATATTAACATAGTCTGTTACAGGGTATATTTCGTGTCCGGTCCATAACTTTGTCATTTATCAAAGGAATTTGAGATAACTTGGCACAAAAGTTTGTTATAATAAGACAATGTGTCATGCGCAACAACCAGACCTGTACCTTCAGGGTCAAGGTCGTACTTGCTCATTCAAGGTCAACATTGTCTATTTGAGGGTACATGTCGTGTCCGGTCCATAACTTTCTTATCTATGAAGGACTTTTGTAAATACTTGCTATAATTGTTCACAATAATCAGATGATGTGTCATGCGCAAAAACCGGTCACCTACCTCCAATGTCAAGGTCACACTTGGAGGTCAAATACTTACAAAGTCTGTTACAGGGTATATTTTGTGTCAGGTCTATAACTTTTTCATAGATCAAAGGATTTTGAAAATACTTCGCACAAATAGTCACTATAATAAGAGGATGTGTCATGCGCAACACCTGCATCCCTACCTCCAAGGTCAAGGTCACACTAAGAGGTCAAAAATTAACATAGTCTGTTATAGGGTATACTTTGTGTCGAAACTAGAACTTCTTGGGATTTTGAAATAACTTGGCACAAATAGTCACAATAATAAGTCGATATGTCAGGTACAACATCTGCACCCCTACCTCTTAAGGTCAAGGTCACACTTAGAGGTCAAAGGTTAACAGAGTCTGTTATTTGGTATATTTTTTGTCCCGTCCATTACTTCTTCATAGATTAAGGGATTTTGAAAATACTTGGCACAAATAGTCACAATGATTAGATGATATGTCATGCGTAAAATCTGTGACCCTACCTCCATGGTCAAGGTCACACTTAGAGGTCAAAGATTTACATAGTCTGTTATATGGTATATTTTGTGTCCAATCTATAACTTCTTCATAGTTCAAGGGATTTTGAAAATACTTGGCACAAATAGTCTCAATAATAAGACGTTATGTCATGCACAACACCTGCTCCCCTACCTCCAAGGTCATGGTCACACTTAGAGGTCAAAGCTTAACATGATAGATTTTTAAATTCCGTGTTTCATTTTATTTTTTTAACAAATTTATTGTTACATTTGCAGATCTACTATTGATCATAATTTTGGACGGAATGTCCTGAGATCCATACCTCAATCTTTTGAAATAGCACAATTGTATGCTTCATATAAAACTCCCGGGGCGGGGGACGTTGGTAACTCTGTTACAAATTCTTGTTTATTTGCAAGTAGGATAGTATGAGTGTTCTCACCTTTTTTTATAAGTACTTGATATGCGTCTTGTACATTTTGTTAACTTCTATTGTTTAGTTTATTTAATCTCTCATCATCTAAAGTTTATTAGTTATCTTATTACATCAGTGTTATGTAGCTTAAACGTATACATGTTTAATATGTTTTCGTCTACTTTTACCATACATGAATTAAAACTTACTTATACATGTATAACTACTTCAATATATTTAAATAACTTACTATATTATACACAAACAACATAATTATTTACAAACCCAAAGACACATTTTTAGATCAGAAAACTTATATACTTACCTCATTTGATTATCATCTTAGATTAAGATAACCTTGATTATATAATACTTTAATATATCAATAACCACTATTGTTTTGCATGCATACTACAATATTTGATTTGAGTATTGATTTTTCTTCGAAATAATAATGATTTTGATATTATATTTGCCAGTATGAAAGTTTGCTCTCCGTTCTTTTTTATTAGTATTTGCGTATGCGTCTTGTACATTTTGTAAATTTCTATTGCATAGATTATTTGTAAAAAACTACCTCATACATGTTCATCTTAAAAGGCTAATAGAATTCTTCTCTATTGTTTATCAATTTATCTTATTTTCCTAATACTTTTATCTATACTAATGTTTATTGGAATTTATCATTTACGTTTTTTTTTATTTTCCTTTGACGGTATTATTTACCTCATCTGAATAACAAAATTACATTTGTATTTATTATCGTTTTTATGAATCAAAGTTTCTTATAAAAACTACCTCAATATATTTGATATAACTTATTATATACGATCAACATAACTACAGACATATCCAAATAATGACAAAGTTATATACTCACCTCATTAGATTATCATTTGAGACTAAGATAAACTTGATTAAATAATAGTTTAATATCATTTTTGTCTAGCATACATACTTCAACGGACCTTATTCTGAATCAGCTTTAACCAATTTCTTTACTTAATTCGTATAGACCATCCTAATAAACTTACACACTTATCTCATCAAACTTACCTCATCCGATCGTCATTTTAGATCAAAATAAAAAAAAAATACCTTCATACTTTCCTATATCTATCCAGCTCAATATTTTACAATATATTTGATATAACTTATTATATACGATCAACATAACTACAGACATACCCAAATAATGACAAACTTATATACTCACCTCATAAGATTATCATTTTAGACTAAGATAAACTTGATTAAATAATAGTCTATTATCATTTTTGTCTTGCATACACACTTTAACGGACCTTATTCTGAATGAGCTTCAACCTAATTTTATACTTACCTAGAATAGACCATCCTAATAAACTTACACACTTATCTCATCAAACTTACCTCACCCAATCCTCGGTTTAGATAAAAAAAATACATTCATACTTACCTAAATCTATCCAGTACAATATTTTAAAGACTTGTCCTATCGAACTTCCGCTTCAAACAACAAATAGCTTCCTATCTACTTCTTAAATGTCCCTTAAAATCCCTCCTACTAATTACTTACTAATGATACTAGCTATTTCTTTTTCTTTTGTTTTCCTAACTCTATGTTTTTTATCAGTCTCATATCCACATTTATTTTTAGTTGTCCATCACTCTGCATACGTATGCTTTTCTGTCCCTTGTACACACAAGTTGTCAATGTTGGCTTTGCAAAAGTTCTTACTCGCTATAATAGCTATCTCATAAGTCTTATATGAAACGAAACACTTGCGAAGCCTTCATTAAATCATACAAAATATATAGGTCACTTCATTTTCCAATCACTTTTCATATTTTGCTTTTGGTATTTATCTGTAGTATCCCATTGTTTGTGTTTTCAATGCATTATTGGCTATCCTAAAATAAACTGTTTATCGTCAGATTCTCTTCAAAAAAGGTAATGACATTCACCACTAGAGTTTATAATAACATACAATTTACCAGTAATACTTTAACTTTGGTATTTGTATTGGTGTACTATTCCTGGCTAGTAGTAATCTTGCATGTACCTGGAGACATTCATCTGAATCCTGGTCCAATCTCACCTACTTCTTCAATTGCATCCATGACCTCTACTCCTTCGGAAATTTATCATATTCAAAATCATCTTTCTTTCGTACATTTAAATGTTCAGAGTATTGAACATAAACTCGATATCCTTTTTTCGGAACTCTGCGATTTTGATATTCTTGCTTTCTTTGAAACTTGGCTCAAAAGTTCTGTATCAACTGAAGACTTACTACTTTCCTCGTATCATTCCCCTGAACGCAAAGATCGCATTGGGGATGCTCACGGTGGTGAGTACATTAAAGACAATATACACTACAAACGTACAACAGATCTAGAATTAAACAGGTTAGAATGTATTTGGATCAAGTTGATTCTTTGTAACAATCGTCATATTCTATTTAGTATCTTCTATCGCCCGCCTAACTCAGATGTCATATACAACAATCTTATTGAAGATTCTATTGGTCTAGCCATTGACACTTATATACCTGACATCATCATTACGGGTGATTTCAATCTAACTGTAAACTGTTATTCATCAAACCGCAAAATTACATCCATCACTCAACAATTCAAACTAGAACAACTAATTGATGAACCAACACATTACACTGAACATTCAAATTCTTTGATCGACCTTATATTAGTTTCAAACAAAAACAATATTATTCATTCTGGTGTTGGTGATCACTTTCTAGAACAAGAACTAAGGTATCACGTTCCTATATTTGGTTTTCTGAAATTCCGTAAACCGCGACAAATGTGTTTTGACCGCATTGTTTGGGAATATGAACATGCTGACTACAAAGCATTACGTGGAGATATAAATACCTTTACATGGGAAAACTGCTTTGATGCAGATGTTAACATATATGCAAATAACGTAACCAATCAGATACAAACAAATGCTAAAAATAACATCCCTAACAAATTGATTAAAGTAAGACCTTTAGATGTTCCATGGATTACAAATTCAATCAGAGTTAATATCCGTAAACGAAAACGTCTGTATAAAAAAGCTAGAATGACAAATTCACACTATTACTGGCAAAGATTCAAATCCATTCGTAATGAAACAATATTATTGATACGGGAAGCCAAGTCAAACTATTTTTGTAAACTTTCAAATAAACTGAAAAATCACTTTCGTCTAAAGACTGGTGGAAGACACTGAAATCTTTTATTTCATCAACAAATGATAGTAGCATTCCACCACTGACAGATCCCTTTAACAGAAATATTGTTTACTCAAATAACGATAAGGCAAATCTTCTGAATAACTTCTTCGTAGGACAAATGTCTATTAACGATGAGAACAGAGATCCACCTTACCTTAGTTCATCACATTCCTGTCTCAACGATATTGTGCTTAGCCCTCATGAAGTAAAAAAAATGTTCTTCTTTCGTTACAAGTTGACAAAGCAGTAGGTCCAGATGGTATAAGTAATAGAATTTTATGCGAGGCTTCTCATGAACTATATTTCCCCTTGTGTGACTTATTCAATGCTTCTCTACAATGTTGTGAAGTTCCAATCACATGGAAAGAGGCAAATATCACTGCAGTTCACAAAAAGGGCGACACATCTCTCCTAAATAATTACAGATCCATATTACTTTTGAACACTACAGAAAAAGTATTTGAGCGACTTGTATTTAAACACATCTTTAACTTTCTCAAATAATTTTCTGTCTACTGCTCAGTCTGGTTTTATCCCTGGTGATTCTACAGTTAATCAGCTGGCCTTCATTTATGATACGCTTTGTAGATCACTTGACAATGGCCTTGAAGTTCGTGTGGTTTTCTTTGATATCAGTAAAGCGTTTGACAAGGTTTGGCATAAAGGCCTCCTTTCGAAACTAAAGCACGCAGGTATATCTGGATCTTTGTTATCTTGGTTCAATAGTTACCTTACTGATAGAAAACAAAGGGTCTATACTTGGTCCCCTATTATTTTTGATCTTTATAAATGATATTGTTAATGAAATCGAATCTTTCATAAACCTCTTTGCTGATGATACCAGTCTTTATGTTATAGTTGAACATCCTAACACAGCAGCAACACTTCTTCAGTCTGACATCCAAAAAATCTCTTTATGGGCAGAAAGGTGGTTAGTCACCTTCAATCCTTCAAAATCGGAATCCCTACTTGTAACCAGAAAGCGAATTCGTCAGCATCACCCTTCATTGCATATGTTCAACCAACAAATTCCAGAAGTTTCTGAACACAAACATTTAGGCATCTTACTTAATTTCTTCTGACTGCACATGGCACAAACAAATTGAATACATAACTGATAAAGCTTGGAAAAGGGTTAATATAATGCGTAAACTGAAATTCTCTCTGGATCGTAAATCTTTGGAAATTATCTATATAGCATTCATTAGACCTATTTTGGAATACGGTGATGTAATTTGGTGTACCCAATATGAACTCGAACAGCTTGATAAGATTCAAAATGAATGTGCTCGCATTGCAACTGGTGCAACAAAGCTTATCACACTAGAAACTCTGCAGAAAGAAATTAATTGGGAATCGTTATCCGAAAGAAGATATAAACACAAACTAGTTATGTTTTACACTATGCAGTCGAACAAAACTCCAGATTATCTCTCATCATTAATACCAAATCCAGATCAATCCCGATACAGCTTAGGAAACTCTGAAGATATCAGAGGAATTACATCAAGGACTACTCTGTACAACAATTCTTTCTTGCCATCAGTTATTCGTGATTGGAACAACTTGCCTGTTATAATACGAATCTGCCCTACAATATCTTCATTTAAAACTTTCTTAAACAAGGACAGAAAATATACACCAAAATACTTTTATACAGGTAGTCGTAAACTGCAGGTTCTTCACACTCGGCTTCGAACGAACTGCGGCGCATTAAATCACCACCTGTTTTTAAAAACATTTCTCTTACCCCTTTGTATATTGTGGGCAAATTGAAACTACACAACATTTCTTTTTCGAGTGCTGTGCATACGACGCCGTCCACAGAACACTCCTCCTTAAGCATAAACCTTCATTAACTTCTCTATGGTGACCCATCTCTTACATACCAGGACAATGTTATTATATTTACAAATGTACAAAATTATATAGAATTATATAGAAAAAAAAACGAAAAGATTTACTTAGATCCATTCTTATTGAGACTATAATCCTCCCTCACCCTCTTTCTTCTCTTTCCCACTATTTTGTAATCTTCTTTTATATATATTCTTACATTTTAGACATCTACTTGTAGTTAATCTATTCTATATAAGTTTATATATAAATATATATTTTATGTGTGTATAATTAATACTTATTCCCTTGTCTAGTATAATTATACTAACTATAAACTTATTCAAGACAAACCATATAGTTCGCCAAAGGAGAAGAATTCTATAAGACTTGTCTTTCATTCTCATCCTTTTCCATTGTCTAAAAATGTTTTGTTTGTTATATATTTGTATGAACATTATATATACTTTCGGGAATAAATATGTTTAAACTAAACATCTGCAAATTTTCTAAATTCTGAATTTCAAAATTATCTTATATAAATGTTGAATAATTCTTTTTTAATTTTGCCATTTTATGTCTTTTGGGAAATTAGGAGTTTTCTAATAAATCACTGATATCAAGTTTACCTCTCAGATGTGATATTTACTTTCAAATATCTATATTACCAAATACAAATTAGAAAAAAAAATCATTCATTCGATTTCAGAAACAAGTTACAATGTTGCAATTAAATCTGACTGATATAATAAGCGTACAATTTATTTTGTCATTTAGAATTAGGAGAGAACACAATCAGATGTTTAAATGCCAGCCGTTGTTTAACAAGGTCGATACGTCGCCATGACTATGAAGACATCACTATGATTCCCGACGAAGTAGATATACCAGCCGTGTCTATCTTATCTATTTGTAAGGCACTGGCACATACATTAGAAGGATTACAAAGTTGCTCTCTAGATATAAGTCTATTGGACAAAGGCTCTTTGTTTGTTGGTGTCAGAAGTAAACAGGTAATCTAAGACAAATTTTCTTTTATTCATTTTGTTTTCATGTACATGTTTCTTTCATTTTTATGATAATAGTATAGCCCTTAGATTTTTGTATGTATTATTGATAAGTTATAGGTTTGTATGAATTTTTATAACATATTCATGTTGCAATAATTCCAGCTTGCTCCAAACTGAACAGATAGTAAGTAAGTAGGTGGGTAGGTAGGTAGGTAGGTAGGTAGGTAGGTAGGTAAGTTAGTTAGTTAGTAACTATTTTTTCATTTCAGTGACATGTGATTTTTTTTTACAAAAACACATATCGTGATATCGCTCGTTGATTTCAAGTTTGCTGTTATAATTACACAGCTTATTTATCCCCCGCCGAAAAGTTTTCGGCGGGGGATATAGAAATAGTCTCCGTCCGTCCGTCCGTCCGTCCGACCTTCCGTCCGTCCGTCCTTCCGTCCGACATTTTTGTCCGGAGCATATCTCTAAAAGTATTTGAGTTATCAACTTGAAACTTCATAGGTAGATAGACCTCATTGAGGAGGAGTGCAGTGCACAAGAATGATAACTCTACCCTGCATAATTTTTGAGTTATTGCCCTTTGTTATTTTTCAAAATTGATTTTTGTCCAGAGCATAACTCCAAAAGCCTATGAGATATCAACATGAAACTTCATAGGTGCATAGATCTCACTCAGGAGGTGTGCAGTGCACAAGAATGATAACTCTACCTTTCATAATTTTTGAGTTATTGCCCTTTGTTATTTTTCTTACTTAATTTTTCACCTGAGTGAGGCATAACTCAAAAAGTGTTTGAGATATCAACATGAAATGTCATAGGTGGATAGATCTTATTGAGAAGAAATGTTGTGCGCAAGAATGATAACTCTTCCCTATACAATTTTTGAGTTATTGCCCTTTGTTCTTTTTCATGCTATTTTGTCCAGAGCTTATCTTAAAAAGTATTTGAGGTATCAACTGGAAACTTCATAGGTGGATGGATCTCATTGAGGAGGAGTGCAGTGCACAAGAATGATAACTCTACCCTGCATAATTTTTGAGTTATTGCCCTTTGTTATTTTTCAAAATTAATTTTTGTCCAGAGCATAACTCAAAAGGCCTTTGAGATATCATTATGAAACTTCATAGGTGCATAGATCTAATTCAGGAGGTGTGCAGTGCACAAGAATGATAACTCTACCTTTCATAATTTTTGAGTTATTGCCCTTTGTTATTTTTCATACTTAATTTTTCAATTCAATTTTTTTCTCAAAAAATATTTGAGGTATCAACTTGAAACTTCATAGGTGGATAGATTTTACTGAGGAGGGATGCAGCACACAAGAATGATAACCTACCCTGCATTATTTTTCAGTTATTGCCCTTTGTTATTTTCAGCCATCAGTATTCACATAGGTTTCAAATCTGTTATCACTATAGCCATCAGTTTTCATTATCAAAAGACCTCTTAAAATGAAATTATTCTGCTCTACTACATATACATTTTTCCAATGAGCAAACACATTCGGCGGGGGATGGCCATGTTGACATGGCTCTTGTTTCATCTAATGATATATGTTTATTAAGCAAAATGTTAGGTGAATAAAGTTGGTCCGCCATGTTTTTTTCAAGTAACTGTGAATGTGCCTTTTGAGTTATCAAATTCTGTGCAATCTTTGCCGTTATACAGACAGTTTTTATGCCCCCGCCATGTAATAGCCGGGGCATATAGTGTTACCCTGTTCCGTCATTCCGTCCTTCCGTCCTTCCATCCTTCCGTCCTTCCGTCATTCTGTCATTCCGTCATCATCAGTTTCCGTTCATTATCTTAAGAACGGTTGCACACATTCAACTCAAATTTGACATATGAATATGTCATGAGAAAATACAGGTCAAGTTCGAATTTGGTCATGGTTCGATGATTTTTGGCAGAGTTATGCCCCTTCCTTTTACTTTGAAAATAATATAAAATTTCAGTTTCAGTACAACACATTCAACTCAAAATTGACATCTGGATATGTCATGAGAAAATACAGGTCAAGTTCGAATTTGGTTATTGTTCGATGATTTTTGGCAGAGTTATGCCCCTTTTACTTTGAAAATAATATGAAATTTTCAGTTTCCATTCATTATCTCCCCAACGGTACAACACATTCAACTCAAACTTGACGTATGGATATGTCATGAGAAAATACAGGTCAAGTTCGAATTTGGTAATGGTTCGATGATTTTTGGCAGAGTTATGCCCCTTTTACTTTGAAAATAATATGAAATTTTCAGTTTCCGTTCATTATCTCCCCAAAGGTACAACACATTCAACTCAAACTTGACATATGGATATGTCATGAAAAAAATACAGGTCAAGTTTGAATTTGGTCATGGTTCGATGATTTTTGGCAGAGTTATGCCCCTTTTACTTTGAAAACAATATGAAATTTTCAGTTTCCGTTCATTATCTCCCCAAAGGTACAACACATTCAACTCAAAATTGACATATGGATATATTTTTGGAATGCCCAGGCCAAGTTCGAATTTGGTCATGCTTCAATGATTTTTGGCACAGTTATGCCTCTTTCACTTTGAAAGTAATATGGAATTTTCAGTTCCCCAATGGTACAACACATTCAACTCAAATTTGACATATGGATATGTTTTTGGAATGCCCAGGCCAAGTTCGAATTTGGTCATGCTTTAATGATTTTTGGCAGAGTAATGCCCCTTTCACTTTGAAAATAATATGAAATTTACAGTTTCTGTTCATTATCTACCCAACAGTGTCACATATTCAACTTAAATTTGACATATGGATATGTCAAAGGAATGGGCAGGTCAAGTTGGAATTTGGTCATGGTTTGATGATTTTTTGGCAGAGTTATGTCCCTTTCACTTTGAAAATAATATAGATACATCTTAGGAATAATAATTTACGCTGAAGACTTGTGGGCATCTGTTTAAGGTTAGAATGCACAAAACTTCACCAAAATCGACGTTTTCAATGTTAAATTTGGTCCGGAGAGAAGTTGTCTCCAGTTTTCCAGCTACCCCGAGTGACTGCGTCGCACGGTATTTCCATCAAATTGTCGACCAATAGGCAATATCTTTACATGTGCATACTCGGAAAACACATCGCTAGCTAACTGCATTCCGATATTTTTACATAAATGTCTGTAATCTTCAAAAAATATGAAAAACTCACCTTATTTATCGTGTCAAACGTCCTAGACGGGTGCTCACAACGAGGAACGGAAGTTGCTCACAACATTTTAACCGATGGACATTTTTCACTCGTTGTGAGTTAAACGGGCGTGGTCACGGTTCGGAGTGTCAAGCGGATTATCCCGCATACAGAATATGAGCCGTGTCATGACAAAACCAACGTAATGCGTTTGCGACCAGCATGGATCCAGACCAGCCTGCGCATCCGCGCAGTCTGCTCAGGATCCATGCTGTTCGCTTACCAACTCTATTACAAGTAGAGAAACCATGGATCCTGATCAGACTGCGCGGATGCGCAGGCTGGTCTGGATCCATGCTGGTCGCAAACCCATTATGATGGTTTTGTCATGACGCGGCTCAATTATTGATCTTTGATCTGTGTTAATGGCCGAGACGTTATAACCAGAGAAAATTGATTGTTCTACATTAATTAAACCATCACTTATCGCGTGAACATTGGTCAACACGTCATCAATACGTCAGGTTTTCCTTCCAATGTCAAAACTCAGTACATTTTTCAATGCTCAAACTTTTGAGTCAATATCTGCTATTAGTTTGCTTCTCATTTTAAGTAATTTAGATTCGAACATTCTTTTTCATGCTATCTTGTCCTAATTTAATTTCAGTAACAGCCTGTACCCAAAATGTTATCTGCTGCTTTTCGTTCGTTTTAACAACTTTACCTGGAGAATCAATTCCCGCCATAATTTTGGTCTGATTTTGGCTATTTGCCTTTATTATAGGCGTTGATGTTTGTTGATTAAATACACTGCTTTCACAGGCACTTGTAGTAGAATCTGATAAACTTAGGTCCTTTTCATATAACATCCCGTTTGTTTTTTTTAAGAATTTCACTAAGCATCAGTGAATCCGAACCACCACTACTTTTTTACATCCGAATTTGTCTGAGTCCGAGTCACTGCCGTTACTGCGCTTTTTCCGTTTATGTTTTGCCATCAGAGGTCAAAGACTCTAGGACATATGTAATCCAATCGAAATGATTTTATAAGCACAATATTCCGATTTATGTATCGATTGTATAGATTTTCTCAACCACTTTGAAACATACGACCATTACGAGCACCTGGTCACACCTTGTCGTATAAAATAATAGATACTACTAGATTGCCACTATTGTTATTTATGGGCCTAACATCATTTTCATGGAAGGTATAATTATGGTGTTAGTGATAACTATTTAACAGTAAAAATCCTAGACTATCCGTACTTGTGCCTTATTTAACATTCTGCCCTGTTAATAAACGCTTTGGTCATACAAATTTACGCAACCATTATAAAACCTAGCAATTCTACCAAGTCTAAACAGATACTCTACAGCTTGTTTTCTTCCATCATAAACAGGTAGTTCCAAAGGGTTTGCGGCCTTGGAATAACAGTTATATGACACGTACAATAATGAGCCGCGCCATGACAAAAGTAGCATAATGCGACTAGCTATCAGTTTCTCTACTTGTAATAGGGTTTGCAAGCGAACGGCATGGATCCTGATCAGACTGCACGGATGCGCAGGCTGGTCTGGATCCATGCTGGTCGCAAACGCATTATGTTGGTTTTGTCATGGCGCGGCTCATATGTATCATAAAATACCAATGATTTACATTTTATGTTATAGATGCATTTCTCTGTTTTAGCTTACAGGATTACTGAGAATTAAAGCTGTACCGTTTATATCCTATAAACCAGAGGATAAAACTGAGAGGATCAAACATCTAGGAATGATAATGAAAGGTCTTTTAGCAGCAAGAGAAAAGCGACAGTTTTGTGGAACTAAATAACTGGATAACTTTTAACAAGCGTAACTGAAGCACTGTTGTTTAGTAAAAGGTTTTCAAACCGGTGAACATTTCAAATTTAGTTTTCCATCAACCAACGGTTCTTGAAAGGTGAATCGCATGCGTATAAATAATAAAATACTTCAGAAATAACCTTGAATTTCAGTCTTTTTATTGTCGGTGTAATAGACTTAAGTGTTACAATTAAAAATTATATAGTGCTTAGATAGATAATGCTTTCAACTATTCTAGTTTACTGTGAACACATTTTAACTGTTAAGAGTATTTCAAATTGATTTTTTATAGTTTATTGTTGTCGGAACACCGGTTTTTACGTATATAAACTAACTATCGTTGCAACAGAAATAGACTAAAAGATGATATTATTCCAATTTTTAATGCATCGCATGTTTCAAGTGTTTTCAGTGCTTTGATTTAAACCTTATTTGTCTCTTTATAATTGTTGTGCGTAAAGTTTATCTACTTATTTTCAATTTATTGTTTGTTTGTTTAATTAATTAATCAACAAGAACAATTAATTACGGAATGTAACAATTTGCAGAAAAAGAGCAAGCGTTTGTAGTATGTTGTGGTTATAGTCTTAAAAACTGTATGTTAGACAAACACATGTATATTGTAATTTAAGCCTATTTCTTATATTCATAACGTAACTCTTGAATATTTTATTTATTTATTTATTTATATATTTATTTTTATTTATTTATTTATTTATTTATTGTAATTATTGCATAAGTATTGCATTTGTATTTTATTTAAGTACGTTCTAAGTCTTAAACATTGTTGAACATAATTATGAATTAAATCATATTTAACGAGTCATTACTGATTCACGCGTCAAAAATATCTCCTGAACATTCAAAAGTTTCTATACGTATTTGGTATGACTCTAAAAGACCGCCATGAATTTATTCACCAGTTTTTGTAAACCTAGCTTATGCACTGCACTGCCAATCAAAGACGAAAAACATTTTCTTTAGATCAAGTAAAATAATGGTAACTTTCCTGTTATTACTGTTGTGTTTGTTGTTGTGGTCGTCGTCGTTTTCGTAATAAATAAATGCCTGGCTTATCTTGCCGACGATTTTTCACGACTAGACGTGTAAGGCATCATGTAATTGAAGTCAGCTGGAAATGAAGTTCTTTTTAGCCGCAAAATAGATATTTTATGACTATTAATAGTGTGCGGAGAGATGGACAGACAGACAGACGGACAAGCACGTTTCAGTATATGTTAACGTCATTATTCACATTTACTACTTGAATGAAATACTCAAAGAACTTAACCAGTTCAAAATTAAAATGAATCACATTTTATACCGAAATTACACTGTCAAAATCTAGTTGTTCAATAGACTGACGAAAGAAAAGGACTTTAACAACTTTACTTTTAACATTTACATAAGCATTAATATAACAATAGAAACTGAAACATATTTGACGTTTTGCATTTACAGATGTTTATTTCTTGACGATCAATGAGCAATTAGTTTGTAATTATTTGAAGCAATTACTTTATTTATAATATAGGACAAATGAACAGAGCACAGTTACACTTAAAAAAAAACATCAGTAAAAAATTAAAATAG
Organism: Ruditapes philippinarum; assembly: GCF_026571515.1. Lineage (NCBI taxonomy): Eukaryota > Metazoa > Mollusca > Bivalvia > Venerida > Veneridae > Ruditapes > Ruditapes philippinarum. The sequence goes on from NW_026857201.1 coordinate 26,372, forward strand.
AAATCTACATATTTTTGTTCTTTATTTGTTTGTTGTTATTGTTGTTTTTTTTCTCTCTCTTTTTTTTCATTTTTTTGTTTTGTTTAGAAGGACATTTGTTCTGCTAATAAATATTGTGTACAAAACATTTGTGTTAGTTTGTTTCATCACACATATATCACTCTAAACCAAAGACAAGGCGTATGCTTTATAATATTATTCAATGTGCTCTTAATTTGTTATCTGAGTGTTCAACAAAATTTTCAATTCAATCGAGTAGATATGACCGGCATCTATCTAGAACTTAAGGTGCTGTGTGTACTTGATACAAGATTATAGTAAATGCAATTCTCACTTTAATATTGGAGTTCTATCTAAGTGACACGATGTCATGCTACATGTCAGTGCAGTTTCTGGGATTTTAAATATTTATAAACTCTATGTTAACTAAGTGACACCAGAGCAAGACCAGCGTTAACACTTGGGCAAAATTAATGTTACCTTTACTAGATCATACTAAGTGTTAAATATCTAATCTCTGAACGTTGTAGTTTCACAAAATATGATTTTTATTAAAATATTATAAATATATCGGAAAATATGAGATTGGACAATATAAGGTCCTTCAGTATGCCTAAAGACCAAATTAAATAAAGCTCTGTCCTGTATGAGTCAACTTCACTAAATGTTGCACAAGCTAAGGTCATTGAAAACAAATAAATTCAGCCTTTTTACATCGCAACCCCATATGCGACATATTCTTAAAAATATGGACGATACTTATCCACCAACTTAGCAAATGCAGTCCTATGAGCTAGTCATATGGGCTAACTTCAGTTTACCTGAGAAGAATGATAAAGAATGGAGACAAGCCCCTCCCCCTCTTTGAATAAAGTTACCCTTAATGAAAAAAAACAAAATAAAATGATCTGTTCTATATCATTTCCTGCAGCTATAATATATTTTATATTTCACCGGTTTGGGGTATTCTCTATACTAATATCAGTTTATACAAAATTAAAAAAGGAACCGCAGTTGTGGAAAATTTTCATGTGAAAACTGGAAAGGATGTTATTGCATACGGAAAACATGTGTCAGGTAACAGTCAGAGTTGCATAAGCTTATCAGTCACCCAAGCTCGTTCGAAAGATATGATAATCTATTTTGACAGCAATAACTTATTTGTATAATGGTCTCATTGGTCTCCTGTGCATCAAAATAGAATCACCATAAAATCGATTTGCATACATATTTCGTATCATTCAGTAAATTACTGAATTCAAAATTTATAGGTCATCTTTTGGTAGATTATAACATTTAAGGACATGAATGGTAACATGTCCAGGGTTTGTTCTCTCAGTGCCTGAAAGAGAAAATTGACCCTTATTAAGCCTTAAATACATACACATGCATACATCGAGGCAGCCGCTTCTCAAAATCCCTCTCGTGGCGTGCACGTCACGGAGAAGGAAAGTCAGTGTCAAGTCATCCAAAGTACCAAAGATGATTGTTTGACCTGTCGTGACTAATTCGGGAGGGGGACGCTAACAAGAGCAGTTTTGTTAGACGATGCCCCGGAAGTACTGCAGGAAGAACAAATCGGAGAAAATTCAGCTTGAAAAGTCGCCGCTGATATGGGCTCTACGACCAGACCAGCAAGTGAGCAATTATTCTGGCCCATATGGGTTCGTACAAAGGAGGCAGCCATTTTTGATTCTCGGGATAGAATCAATATAACTTATGTAGAGATCCGAAAGATAATGTTACATACCATATATATAAACTCTTTTATTGATATTGTAGTTTAACATAAGGTTAATAAGGCTGTGTAAACTAACGTATAACTAGGTTAGGCCAAATTTGAATATTTTTCAGCCTATTTAAGCTATAGTGACTTATTCATCACTCAAATTGTAATCAATAATGTAAGTTTAGAGAGGACCAACTAAGGTTCATTAATATAACATTTGGTCAAAATCTACAATGTGGTTCTGTTTAAAAACGACGCCGGGGATACAACTTGCCATCACAAAAGTTCATCCCTGAGCATATTGTGTTGAGGTAATATACAAAATTTATGTTTATAATATACAAGAAAATGCAGTTTAACAATTAATTAACTTTAATCATTATATACATGCACATTATTTTCCAAATATGTTATCTAACTATAACACCCTATTAACACCATATTACTTGCACAATTTTACAGACAAAATAAGATCACAAATGTAGCATACATAGCATTATCAAAACATAGTTTCTATCTGATTTCTTCCACAACAAATTTATAGATTCTATAACAGTTTTCATAGTAAAGTCTAACGTATCCATTGATAGCTGGGAAATTAAAAAAAAAAACAATAACAACAACTTAAAATAAAAGTGACATCAACGAACCAGAAGTGTTTACTCTGGCGAGGCATTTTACTGTATTAAATTGCAGAGTGTATAAACCTTCATTAAAATTACCATATTTGATTTTACTATTTGAAAACTATTCAAAGATAAATTTCAGTTTTTGTGAAAAGAAGTCCTTGTAAAATCTTAAATCTATTATATTCTATTTTAACAGGATATCTATAAAATGTTGATGTTGGATGATATGAACTTATAACAATTCTGCTTAATCTTTCTTATTATTTCTTGTATATAATCACAGATTCTTGAATACATTTTACTATGTACATACAGTATGTCTTTCCTGCGCTTAAACAAGAGATTCTGTTTATAAAGTATAATAAGTAAATGCATTAAAATGTAAATAAATTTCAAACTTCAGGACTTTCATGAACACTTCTGTTATCAAAGATACTGTTAACTTAGATCTGATCATTGAAGTTTTACACCTGCTACCACCAGAATAGAGGCAGATCAGCCAGCACATGATGACAGTCTGACCAGTCTCTTATACTGTTAATTGATTCTAGTTCTACCTTGATATCCTCAAAATTGACGATAGTCAGTGAATATATATGCATGTATATTAAAGCTGGATGAACCCATGTAAGAAATGCAGTATTATTTTAGTGATCAAGGATAATTAAATCTCTTTAGTATAAAAATAGTTTTAAATCTGAATATACAATACTTGTATATGACATATCAATTACGAGACAAGAGCTTCTTATTACAAATTATAACAACTGAGTCATATCAGAGAGAGAGAGATTCTAAGATAAAAGATACTGTGATTATTTGTGTACTGTTTTGTCCAAAATATCAAGAATAAACAACAAAACATTAATAGACTATAACAAATTACAATTAACAAAAGCTAACAGAAACTTTGGAAATAAAATCTATGTGACACATACAGAAAACTCTGCATGTCAGTCATCAAAATATTGTACTTACATATTAAATCATTTATAAATAGATCTATTTCAAAGCTGGAATACACTACAGAAATCTAAATAATAGAAGAGATTCATTTACAGTATGATTTCCATCTCAGTGGTATATCATGTAACTGGGATTGACATCATTGTTCAGACTGTTCAATAATCATTTACTAAATCAATGTCCCTAATGAATGCCTCACCTTGTTATTACTGTACCTGAAATCAATCTACCATATGGTACACTGAAACCTACATTGCTACACTTCTACATCAAGTTTTATGTCAGAACAAACACAATCAATTTCAATACAACCTAAGGTAAAATTAGAAAGTTTTCTTTACCACATTTCTATATTTGTTAATGCTATCATAATTGGCCCCATATTTGTCATTTACATTTACCATTCCGAGATAAAACATATATGGAACTTTGTACAGCATTAATCAACTTTTAAAACTTACTAAAAATTCAAGCTATTTTAGCCTAACATACAACATGATGTTTTTCTACAGGATTTTGAGGCAATATTTCCGCCAAAAAAAGTTCAATCACTTAGGACTATAATTCAAGCTCAATTTAAATATTACATCTCGTACACTATAGCACTTAAACGTTGTAAATTATGTAGTATTTTTCATCCCTTACACTTACATATGATGAATTCACAATGACGTCCAACAAATAAGGCATTTTTTCCCTATAAACATAAACTAATAAAAAAATTATAAATCAAATTGTTGTCCTTCCATTAAAAAAAGGAAAACAAAACAAAAATTAATAGCACTTTTAAACTGAGGAAATTATGTTGTGTATAAAAGGGTAACACAGAGGGTATACCATAGTATACATATAGGTAAATATAGTTTGGTATGCAATGCAGTTGTGTAAAGTTCTTCAAATTAAAGCCAATCTAATATACACCAAATTATAGGGACCAACTGTATACATAAAGGTTTGCACATACATTAATTATTTTTTTAATTACATATTCTACTGTATAATATAAATGTATCAGTAAAAAGTAAAGTAAGCAATTAACAAATAAAAAGCAACAAAAATAAGTAAAACATTATACACATGTACTTCCAGAAATCATTATGAACCGGTAAAGCAACTAGGAATGTGGTACAAACATAAGCAATAGCTCTTTTGTATACAGAAAGACACCCCACACCGCTCCCCTTTCAAAATGGTCAAAATTCCGTACACTGGGAGAGACATTACAACATTGGCTATAATAAAGCTGAAAGACAAAATTAACACAAGTTTGTTCAAAAGAAATAAAAAAAATCTTTATTTTCATTATAGTAAAACTCGGAACACTATATCTATCCAAAACTTTATTACAAAATGATTTGCATCAACTTTAATTACAATCAGTATGTGATTCATTGAGATATTTCAACATATCTTGTAATAACGTGGAATGTTTTTGGGCGACTTTCAAAAATAGCTTTCAAATTTGTTTTAATACCGATTTCTGGAAATTTCAAAGAATTTGTGAATAGTGAAAGTGGCATTTCTTTCAGCTGTGAAGCTGGCATTTTGGAATTGTGAATGGGCTGTCTGTGAATGCTCAACACTGACATATAATGAAAAAGCACTACGGAAAAAATGGGCAAAAAATATCACATACTTTTAAGCTTTTTTTCGGATAATCACTGCAACACAAATTTTTCAGGAGCATAGATAATTACAAAAAGCTCTTATATCCAGACACTTGTATGATTATTATAGCAAAGTCATTTACATCATTCCTTTATTAAAATATATAATATACATGTAACACTGAGCAATAACTAAGCTATTTGCACCGAAGATTCCAGTAAAATAGTATATATTTTATATCAAAATATATTGAATTTCCATTTTATAAAATTATACTCTTTTAAACGTACATTTTCTATCTCCAGAAGAAAAGGCAAAATTGGCAACAATTAAGTTGAGAAATAAGACCTATATTTAATAAACATAACATTACCTGGGAAACTATGAGATTCAAGGCAAATAATACTTTTTAAAATTACGGAAGATCACATAAACTTGGCTCAAGTATCTTTCTCAAGAAATCAAAGGCCAACACCTGACAGGGATTGATCCAATGTGGCTAGCAATCCTTGGATTACTAGTCGGACATGTTAACCACTCAGCCCCACCAAGAAAAAACATGCCTTGGTTTAATGAAAAACTTAAACCAATGTTTTTCAGGGTGAAGAGCATTAAAAATGATCATTTATTTCTTTTGTTATCAATTGTTTTTTAGTCTACTTTTCCTTCACAAATGTAGATGTTTGTTTAATGTACCGTAAATGGAAAACAAAACAAAGAATTACAATCAATCTTCATTTGATACTTGTGATGCTCGGAAGCTTGGAATTTTGAGAAAAAAGGTAAAATATTATTAGCACTTAATCTGCTAAAAAAGAAAGCACTTAGCCTTTATTAGCACTGGGACTTATATTTATTATATTTTAATATGCCAGGTCAGCAGTATAGAGCCTGACCAGCCAACACAACCTTGTAGTCTGACTGGGCTCTATACTGTTTGATGATTCAATTTTCTCAATTTTTGTATTTTGTTATATAATCACTAAAATGTTTGAAAATGGTAAGGTTGGGCAAATCCATTATACACATTTAGAGTAAGAGTTAGTTAACTAGACTAGATTAAAGCTGTAGGAGAAAAAAAGAGAATGAACAATCGTAAAATAACCTTAACACAACAGATCAACAATATTATAACACTATATACATACAGATTTCTGAGTGAACCTATTTCCTTCATACTTAATGTGTAAGTTAGCATGGAGATAGTGACATAAAGTAACAACAGCAAATATAGATTTGAGCCGCGTCATGACAAAAACCAACATAATGAGTTTGCGACCAGCATGGATCCAGACCAGCCTGTGCATCCGCGCAGTCTGATCAGGATCCATGCCGTTCGCTATCAGTTTCTCTACTTGTAAAAGGCCTTTTAAGCGAACAGCATGGATCCTGATCAGACTGCGCGGATGCGCAGGCTGGTCTGGATCCATGCTGGTCGCAAACCCATTATGTTGGTTTTGTCATGACGCGGCTCTTTTTTTTCAGTTTTAGTTCCAGCTTACTTAATTTCCAACAACAAAAAGTGTTTCATCTGCAAATCTTTGAAGAAGCAGCCTTTTAAATTGTATGCAAGAATTGTCTTAAAATAAAAATAATTTTTGATTATGCTGGGTTCATATTTTCAAGCTAAACATTTTTTTACAAGTTTTACAAATTTGTTTGTTCACAACTCAAAATAACTATCCATGTAAAACAGCTATTACAAACGTTAATTAAATTAAATCAAAGTTCTGATTATTTTACTTCAAATTGAGAATTAAAAACATGAAATTAACTGTTTTTATAAAACACACAAACAAAAATACAACAGAATATTTTTTTTTAAATAAATTTTTTCAGTACAAATATTTTCTTACATAAAATATAATTTCCTGTTGAAATTTTTTGCTTAAGAAGTATAATGCTGTATGAAATGATTAACTTTCATTATAGTCGAAAAATAAAGTAATTTATCATAAAAGTCGTAAATAATTTCATTGAATTTTGTAGTACATCAAACCGATGCAATTACAAATACTTCACTATAATTACAGTAAGCAATTACAACTCTTTACTGCAATACCAGTAATCAATTACAATTTTTTGCTGAAATAAAAGTAATCAATTGAAATTACTTTCCATAATATCAGTAATCAAGTACAGGTCTTTTTCTGTAATAACAGTAATCAGTTACAATTTCTTACTGTTATACCAATGATCACAAATTACAATTCTTCACTACAAAAATAGTAATAAATTACAATTTCTTACTTAATAACAGTAATCAATTTCAACTCTTAACTATAATAACAGCAATCAATTAAAAAATTCAACAGTAATAACAGTAATTACAGTAATCAATTTCAAACATTAAACACATTTACAACAAAATTATCAACTATTAAGTAGAATTAAGATCAATTATGTACAGCTATATGGGTGAAATATATAATTCACATTCATTCATCTTATCATCCTATGATAAGCAATGAAATAATTACAGATCAGTTGTGATAGAAACTTATTCCTACTTTAAATTTAGCATTATAAGAAAATATGAAATATACATTTCTTTGATGTAAGTATTCCCATGTTTCACTTGTTTTCTGTGTATCAAACATGGTGCGTAACATGAAAATATGAATATAATGCGTAGAACCAGTTTCACATTTAACAATGTTAAATACCCATTAAGTTGTATATCACTTTTATAAAAGATGTAATATGCTTATAGATTAGTCATTAATGTATGAAACTACAATATATAAGAAATGATTTACAATGTATTTAACCAATTTTCATTAAAGTATTTCAATGAACTTATTTATTAAACAGTTAGCATTATTATTAATGATTTGTAAAAGATATCATGGCAGACTACCTGCAACTATTTTAGTATATATGATGATGTCCTGGGAAAGAACTGAATTATGATGTTAATTTTATCTATTTTTCAGCTTTATTAATGCTAGTATATATCACGATGAATATTTGGAATGAAACACTTTCGGCTGTCCTCCAAGAACCCCTTTTATATATAATTATGTACATGTATATGCATATATGTTATAGTTCTGCATAATTGCTCCCTTTCAAATCAGACATTGTCATTGTTTTTACTAAAATTCTAAATTTTATATATATAGTACATCTAAACTGAATTTCTAAATTTGTTATTTATAATACGTCTAAAATTGAAAGTTTCAGAATATATTTATATTATCAGAGAAAAAAATTACCTCCATTAAAAAAACAAAGCCAAAAAAACAACAAAGTATGATATACATGTATAACAGTCTTATACCAATAATGCTTCTATGAGATTTCTACTACACTTAAAATTAACTATGACTCTATAATGCTATTACAAAAATATCTTATTTCTCTTATCTATGCTAGCATATCATCTTAATAAGCACTTGAAAATTTAGAAGACGAACTTCTTGAGCAGAAAACTGACAAAAAGTTGAGAGCCTCACACCATTGTTTCATCTATTTTACCCTTTGAAGGCACATCACACTTTGTAAAACAAAAACAATATAAAAATTGCAACTTTCCTATGTAATATTCACACTTACCCTTTTTCAAATCAAATCAAATCAGAATTTATTTATTGTCGGTATATAAATATGTATATAACATTTCACAAAACATAAGCTATGTATAGCTTTTGACCGACATAGCTTTTGACTCTTATCCATTTTACTTAATAAATTTGAGATCTGAACCTCCCTCTTAAATCTCTTGTGTCTCATTGGTCGATTCTGATGAAAAAGTTAAATTTAACCAATGACAAAAGTCTATTTTAAGACAAAAATACGCTCTCTCTAAAACACATTTAGATAAATGTTTTAACTGTTAAATAACTTAAGTAGGTTTCAGAAAAAATAACACTTTGGAACTTATTTCATTAGCCAATTTAAGTAAACAGTTTTTATAACATTTTGGAACTTATTTTTCTTTAGCCAATTTACGTAAACATTTATTACAAAATTAACATCAGTTGAATTGTAAAAAAAATATCAAAGATGTTGGAATATGGAATAACAATCTGAAAACCTCTATATTTGTACTGTGATAAAGATCATATATATTAAAGGACTATTGTTCTTCATATTTTGATACTAAATTTTACAGAAATTTGATGATTTTTGTAGCAGTGACACAATTTTACAGGGTATGATAATTCCTCTCTGTCCTTGCCCTGTAGAATTTCAATCCGAAGAAAATGATGGCCACAATACCTAGACAAAGAACGATGCCACCAATAAATGAAGCTCCATCAAAATGCTGGCCTTGATCCGAGTCGCCAGTGTTGGCACTGGTATCCGATGATTGGGTGGAAGATCCATTATTAGGAGGCTGTGTTGTTACGTCAGGTTTCGGTGATGTAGATGTGCCAGCTATGAAATTAGAAAATTAACATATAAACAATAGCTAATACAATGCTTTATTTTGAATATCATTCTGGATTTCTTCCTTTGTGATTATCTTAAAACTTTACTACTCTTCTACTTTGATAAATGTATTATATAATGCAATATCAGTTATTAAAAAAAAAGATCTAGGTAAGGAGGCAAATCAGAAATATTAGCATCTGAATAAATTTTCAGTCTATTGTGTGCATGAGTACAATGTAACTAAATGGAAAATTAATCAATTAATGACACATCATCTTATTTTTGTGACTCTTTGTGCTAAGTAATTTCAAAATCCATTGATCTATGTAGAAGTTAGAGACCTGACAAATAATATACTGCAAATTCACTTATATTCGTGGGCATGAAATTTCGTGGTTTTATCAAAACGGCATTGTTGAGGGTTCTTCAATTTGTGGATTTTCAATTTCTTGTAAAAATATGAAATAAATAACCAAATGCAAAGTAATCTTACACGTAATTGCTGCTCATTTACTTACAGCATATACACTTCTTTCCGTATCACACAGCACTTGTCAATAAATTTAATCCTTGCCTCTGGGCATTTATATTACACAAAAATTGGCGGAAAAGCGCTGATGCATGTTTGTAATGTATAGAAAAGAGGCATTACAAGAAGTTTTTGTTGGGATAAAATTTTATCAGATCTTAGATTCGTGGATTGACCTACCCACGAAAACCAAATTCGTGCCCCACGAACAATAATGATTTTACTGTACCCTATAACAGACTATGTTAATTTTTTTACCTCTAAGTGTGACTTTGAACTTGTTGGTAGGGATGCAGGTGTTGTGCATGACACATTGTCTTATTAATGTGACGATTTGTGCTAAGTTTTTTCAAAATCCTTTGATCTATGAAAAAGTTATGGACTGGACATAAAATATACCTTATCACAGACTATTTTAATCTTTGACCTCTAGGTGTGACCTTGACCTTGGAGGTAGGTGACCAACTGTTGCACATGACACATCGTCTCATTACTGTGAACAATTGTGGCAAATATTTACAAAATCCCTTTAAAGATAAGAAAGTTTTGGACCTGACACAACATATACCCTCAAATAGACAATGTTGACCTTGAATATAAGCAAATGCCACCTTGATCCAGGAGGTTGGGGTCTGGTTGTTGCGCATGACACATCATTTTATTATAATAAACATTTGTGCCAAGTTATTTTGATAAATGACTAAGTTATGGTCTGGACACAAAAGTATGACAGACGGACAGATGGAGCCTATTTCTATATCCCCCTTTTTTCTTCGAAAAGGGGGGGACAATAAAAATGCATAAACGACAGAGTAACATAGCAAGCAATTATGGTGGCAGACAAATAAAAGTTAAGTATTAATACTTTTGGGAATTCATTAAAGAGAGACACATTTTTGTTAGATACTTACCATTACACTGGTGCTGGGGTGTATCTTGACAAAATATTGAAAAATTACTGCTTTTCACATGACATCCTGGAAAATATGAAATTTTATACATTATTATAATATCAGTTGACTTTCAGCTTACAGGTATCATAATTATTCTGTTATATAAAAGTTTCATAATTCACAATGCTTATTGATTAACTAGCATTATTGTAGATCGACCTTTACTGCAAGGACACTCCCAAATAATATATATGAGCTGCGTCATGACAAAACCAACATAGTGCGTTTGCAACCAGCATGGATCCAGACCAGCCTGCGCATCCATGCAGTCTGATCAGGATCCATGCTGTTCGCTACAGTTTCTCTACTTGTAATAGGGTTGGTAAGCGAACAGCATGGATCCTGATCCAGACCAGCCTACGCATCCGTGCAGTCTGATCAGGACTGCACGGATGCGTAGGCTGGTCTGGATCAATGCTGGTCACAAACGCACTTTGTTGGTTTTGTCGTGATGTGGCTCATATTATCTTTGCCAACTGCAGAGTTATTTAAGGAATTGTTAGAAAATTGTCTTAAAAAATTGGTAGTAAATAGAAATCATATTTTGTAAATACATGCATTGACATTGTATCCCTGAATTCTCACATTTTTCCAGTCCTGATTGTATAAATCATAAAGTGTATGTAGTGATATATATACTAATTAGGTGATAATAAACTATAGTTATACAAATGTTATTCAAATTATTGATATGTGATTACTCCATCTAGAACAAATTAATCACAGCAATGAACAGCTACAAGTAAAACTACACTTAAATGTAGGAAATACAGTCTAACTTATCCAAGTGACTATGTGATTCTTTTCCCTCCCCACCCCAAACTAACAAAATTGAATATTCAAATTATATGGAAAAAAAAGCACTTTAGCTTTAAATTGTCTTAACATCAATCACTCTCTAGTTTTGATATTGTACCCCCTGAACAGGTAAAAAACTAATAGCTTTTTCAATACAAAGAACAAGAATAACATAGAAACCCCTAATCTGTGAGTGGAAAAGGAATAACAATGAACAAATCTCACCGACCAATGTACAAAATACAACAATAATATTAGGATCTCAGTATCTTTTAGTTAAATTATTCTTATGATGACTAAAAACATTCATTATTATCGCCTGTAATATTAATTGTTGCTACAAAAGGTGAGAAAATGTGGCAATACAGTTTCTATGGTTACCTTCATGTGGATTGTTGTCAGAACCTGTACAAGTGATATAAGTACAGTTTTGGTCAACATGTGAGCAGCATTCAGTACTGGTGTCGTAGGTCACACATACATCTGTTGGTTGGGGTGTGGTTGATGCGGTTGCTGGTGTTGCTGGGCCACACTGGTTAATGTTGGTATCTGGCTTACAGTGGGCACTAACATTGCTCACACAAGCTGCAAAATAACCATATATACAATCAGCTAAATGATATAGTCATCTCTTCATTAAAACTATCTCTTTATAATTTGAAATACTGACAATAATTGTTTAATACCTATAGTCAGTTTTTCACATGTAAATAACTTCTATGTAAAGTTTTCATCATAAAGTGTATACATGTATATATATGTAAGTCTATCTGACGTTACCTTCTAGTGCTGATTCATTCAAGCTTGTACAGTTTGTAAACGAACAGTTTGCTATCCCACAACATGTATCCCTATCTGTACCTGCTGCACAAGGATCTGGTACTGCTGTTGGTGCCTGGCTGGTAGTCGGTTTAACTGCAATGATTATGTTACATATTAAACTAAGTGTGAAAAGTATTTCAGCCAGAAACATGAAATTTAATATAACAAAACATAAACCTTAATATAACAAAACACAAAACTTAACATAACAAAACATAAAACTTAACATAACAAAACATAAAACTTATCATAACAAAACATAAAACTTAACATAACAAAACATAAAACTTAACATAACAAAACATAAATCTTAATATGACAAAACATAAATCTTAACATAACAAAACATAAAATTTAACATAACAAAACATAAAACTTAACATAACAAAACATAAAACTTATAAGTATTTTTGATAACATATATCAGAAACCTCAAATTCATTTTGGTCATATAAAGACAATATTACAGGCATAACAAGGCAGCAATGTTGACCATAAATGGGAACTTTTTTCAATGATCAAGTGGGAGATTTTTCTTCAAAAAAAAAAGGAAAATTTTAGAATATGCAATAAACAAACAAGAAAGTTCTGATATCAAAAAGAAGGAGATTTCTTAAATTTGTGGGAAAAAAAAACCCCTTCTTTTAAGAAAAATCTTCGAAAATATGGCTGCAGAAACGCTAAAAGTGGGAGAGTTCACATGTTTGATGTTCACATCTTCATCAGGATTCAAATCTAAAACAATGAGGTATGGGTGATCTTTATATAAACTTTTTTATCTACTACATTTACTAATGATTTTAAAATAATACAATTTTTCCCATCTGACTTTCAATGACCTTGGCACACATAAATACCGTACATAAACTAATTTAATGTTCCGTAACAAAATATTATTCTGTTACCTGTATTTAAAGTAGGGTTTTATCCATTAATGATTTTGTGCAAGCAAAACTTTTTAAGGAAATTTTCAAGAAAAGGGTATAAGATGGTCCTGCAACAGTGACCAAAATTTGTTTTTTGGGGAAATTACCAAATAAATAGTTTCTATATTAAAACAAAGTTTGTTCTGGATAAATAAGCAATTATTGAATAGAAACCTTATCAAAATGTCTTTTAACAGTGAATACAAATGAGCCATGCACGACAAAACCAACATAATGGGTTTGCGACCAACATGGATCCAGACCAGCCTGCGCATCCGCGCAGTCTGATCAGGGTTCATGTTGTTCAAATACCAACCCTATTACAAGTAGAGAAACTGATAGCCAACAGCATGGATCCTGATCAGACTGCGCGGATGCGTAGGCTGGTCTGGATCCATGCTGGTCGCAAACGCACTATTTTGGTTTTGTCGTCATGCGGCTTAAATGATGTTGCCCTTGAAAATGTGGCTTATAAATATTTATCACATAGACATATTACAAAAAGCATCTTACTGTTTATTTGAGAAACAAATTCAATTATTGCAACTTTATCTATATTAAATACTTTCAAGTTCACTTCCTTGAACTCACTGGAGTACAAAATTTCATATGAGAACAAATAGTTGTGTTTCAAGTAAGACAGAAACCATTATGATCCCTGCATTCAGTATTAACCACAGTAACCTCAAGCCTACTTCACTTTTAAAGCTGCACACCTCCAGATAAGCCAAAACATTTCAAGAAATTCAATCCTTAAAAAATGTATTTAAATCTTACAATAAGTACAAAGATTCAATGGCTAATTAATTCTTTATGTGTTATGTGCCATTAATGACTTATTTTGCAGTATCAATCACTATAATTGTACTGCGTTACTAATGCAGTAAAAGGTATATATGTATATTTTGACCTCTCTTTTGGTAATTAACGTGGATTGTAAGTGCTGTTTGCAATGTGTAAGTTACTTTCTTTGTTCACTTCACAATATTTTACTTTTAATTACATTTTCAAAATTTTCATGAAAATTTGCATGAATCTGGAGGCATGCTGCTTTAAACTACTATTAGTTTCATATCATTTTGAAAATATTAATCTACAATTTAAATCACTATAATATCAAATAACTAAACCCATAAATCAAATTCAGACAAACATTTTCTTTCTTTTGCCAAATATCCATTAATTTCACATAATAAAAAAAAACTTTAAGGTTCTTTAAATGTTAATGTCATGTGTAACTGTGTATAGAAATCAATGTTTAGATAATATATATAATGTATGTAATAAACAGAAAGTACAAAGAGCATCCTAAAACAAAAGAAGACATACCATTATAAATAAAGAATATTCCAATAAATAACATTACTCTAGTGAGATCCATTTCTACACTTTCTAACTGTGATAGTTGCTGTATTTAATGTTATCCGAGCAAAATGTCAACGTACAGAATGTTGTAATATAATGAGGCCCTTATTAAACATATGATTCACAATATTTTAGTATATTATAGTTATAAGTATTTCTTTTAACTACATACAGACAGAAGTAATGTAGATCATGATAAATGTTTGAATTCAAGGTACTGGTCTGCCACATGTGATGACAGTCAGGTTCTTGTATATCATGATTCATCCATATTAAAGATCCTGTATGTTGTAATTGAGGTTGTTACCACACTTAAGTCAAATTTAATATATGTATACATTTATGCTAATAAAACAATTTTCAAACATCAAAGAATATGTAAAATATGTACTGCAAATATTTGTGCACATTATATGTAATCATTAAAATATATGCATTCATTTCTTATTGGAAAATTTGACTTAAACTTTATAGAAAATAAATTTCTAATTACCTCCCTTTATTTACATGAAATGTTAAATTCGGTAATATCTTTATAAATAATGCTTTTTAGAACTTACAATATTGATCAATCTTAATTTGAGCATCATCTTTATAATATAAAACCATAAAAAATTTGTATTACAGGATCTGTAAAGGATTATTCAGATTTAAGGTGGATACATATAGATACTTTCATTTGCTCAATATTTGGAAAGCAAAACATTTTTAAAATTACATACATAAGTATATTAACTATGCATAAACAACATACATTTTACTTTTACATATAATGCATAAACAAACATTATTGAATTAACTATTCCATTTAAATACATGTATATTAAGCCTTAATTAAGTATTTTAGCATGTAAATAATTCAAACAAAATTGAGGATAAGTAAAAAAAATACGTTCATGCTATTATAATGACCATTGGTACAGACTACTCTCCAGTTGAATGATCTTGTTGAAAACGGAAAATGATGTTGGAAAATATTGAATTTGTCTAACATTTTCATCTGGTTTCCTGACTACAAGTGATTTGGATCATACAGTTATTTTTCATATAAAAAAAATAAGGGGCTGAAGCACAACACAAAATGATGAACTTTATGTTGGTGAATTTTTTTTTTGCAATTTTAACATCTTGAAATTAACAACTAATATGATGACCATGAAGTTATCACTATAGTATTATGAAATATTTCATCAGTTTAATATTTATATACAAGTTTTTGTATCATTTCAAAAGCAATAGAGTTAATAAAAATAATCGATTTCAGTAAAATTTCTGTGGGACATGAAAATGTTGATTTGTACAATTTTATCATAAACTTAAATAACATCTACCCTACATGTTCAAACATTCCTGCATTAAAGCACAATAATAATTATAGTAAACATCTAATGTGAGACAAATACACTCATTCATTCACAAATAGTTTGCTTTAATATGCAAAAAAAATCAGTAATATTTACTATTAAGAAATAGATCTAATAAACAATGATTTGGATAGAAGTTGATCAAGAAAAAATTCCACAATATAAAACTGTATGTATGGGCCTCTATTATGAAGTCAACATAAAGCATACATGTGTCACTGACTAACATATCAGAAAAAGAATGGTCTGTATTGATTTACTATATATATTTACACTGCTCGGTAAAGCTGTCTTTTATAAGGTACGGATATTGAATTGTTGTTGTAGCATCTGTTGAACATGTAAATAGATGTTTAATTATTTTACATACAAACCGTCATACAGTTATGCTGTTATCAGATAACATTCACACTACTGAACATTTGCTATAGAAATTCCTAGCCCAAGGTCAATATATACCTGGATGATAAATGATCATTCTACATGTATGTTTATATACTGAAAACATAATATTTTAATTCAACAGTTATTTAATATCATATATTATATATCAATTGTATGATTATGTAATGGTTTAGAGCTTTTCACTATTTAGAGGAAAGAATGTGTAAGCAATGGGACATCTTAGCCCGTACAGC
This sequence comes from Ruditapes philippinarum, assembly GCF_026571515.1. NCBI lineage: Eukaryota > Metazoa > Mollusca > Bivalvia > Venerida > Veneridae > Ruditapes > Ruditapes philippinarum. The sequence continues at coordinate 43,079 of NW_026857201.1, forward strand.
TACAAAACAGTATAAAGAGGGTTCCTGGGTCTATGCCCGGTCAGGCTGCACATTTTTTCCGCCCTGTGACAATTGACGCCAAACATGAGGCCATGACTACATATTACTCAGAGTTAAATGGACCTTTCCGGTTTTTCATAGCAGAACATTTAGCCACACCTTTTCCATTCATTGCTAGGTTTAACTGCTCACAAACAGTATCACAAACATAACCACGTGTTCTTTGGTGCAAACCAGGTCAACCAGTGACTATGTATTATCTCAGTGTAGCAATTGGATAACAAAGTAGCAAATTTACATCAATCTGTAAACACTGGAAAGGTCCATTCACATTACTCTGTAACCCTGAGAAATTTGAGGACAAATTTCAACACAGCAGGGAAGTATTTAACGCTTTAGAACTGATTACTATTAAAGAAGGCGACCAGAAAGTTCAGTCATAACAGCCACGGAACAGGATTCCTAAGGTCCTGGGTTTGAGTCCCAGTAAGGCTGCACATCTAACTCACCCTGTGACACTTGATACACTATTGGTTAGATAACTTTTTAATCAATATCTCTTTACAAAGGCTGTTAGAAATAAGTAACCAAGCATGTTATTCAAGAATTATAACAGGAAATTATCTTAAGTTAAGGACCCTTACAGTTGCTGTTATCTTGTTTAATTGATATTTCCATCATAATTTTACTATACATTGTATTGTACACTACAAATTATACCACAAAGCTCAAAGGAAGGTTATCATTTTCTTCACAAAAGAAAAAGAAAGGAAATTAAATTTTGTTGGCCATAACATGAATTAAGTCAACTCAGTTACATCAGCCTAGTCCCAGGTCTGTAATATAAAACTAAAGTCAATATGTTTCATGAAATTTGGTCCTTACAAACATACAAGTAAACATGTAACTAAGTAATTCTCTTTAATTAATTTATTAAATAAATGAGAAAATACATTCAATACCCCTTTCATCTTGCAATAAGAAAAGATAGATATCAGTAACTTTACATATTCACTGCATGAAATCTACATACCATACATTCAATACTGCATTTCATGGTAGAATAGTTAAGTTTTACAAAATATTCATAAAATTGTATGAAGAAATAAGAGTATCTTCAACTTATACTTCCTCATAAACCTTGTATTATGCCTAGTGTAGATACAGACTTGTTTATCAATAATTTACATAAATTACGATTTTGTTAAGTTTAAATGAATTTTAAGTCAAGTTACAACAGTACATATATTTCAGTCACACACTGGTAGCTGGAGTGTTCCTTCATTCTGTAGCTGAGTTAACCTAAACTTTAATTTCCACAGGTTACTAGTACTGTCAACTTCTCCACATTGGCAAATAGTTTTAAACAGCAGTGGAGGATAAATATCAACAGTTATATTGATACCTACCATAAATTAGAGTGACTTTCCAAAATCTGGGAAGTGAAGGGGAGGTGAGAACAAAACAAATAGTTCAAAATCACAGACTTTGTTTTGAAACAGCACCATCACTGACATCCCTTACCACCAGGTTAAGCAGTATTAATCAACCTTAGCTACCTACCAACGGTCCCACACCACGAGTATAAATGATACACTTACAGCAACAGATATAACTACTTAGCACTCTATACCCAATATGACTGTAACAGCCCCCAGTTTACTACATCATTTATGCTGTTTATGAAAAACATAACAAAACAAGAGGGCCATGATGGCCCTGAGGTCGCTCACCTGTATATAGGCCCCCGGAGCGGTCCAGTTTTAACCCCAGGGCTTTTATTTTAACAAACTTGGAAGACACCCATTAGAAGATGTTTCATGTTAAGTTTTTACTACACACATATAATGAAAAACAATGATCTCCCCCCGGCATGGCCAATTTTAACCCAAGGGCTTTTATTTAAACAAACTTGGTAGACACCCATAAGAAGATATTTCATGCTAAACATCTAAGCTCTAGCTCATTGGGTTTTATAAAAGAAGATTTTTTAAGTTTTTCCTAAACACATATAGTTAACAACAATGACACCCCTGGGGCAGGGCAAGTTTTTACCCCAGGGCATTTATTTGAACAAACTTTGTAGACACTTACTAGAAGATGTTTCATGCTTAATATCTAAACTCTAGCTATTTGGGTTTTTTCAAAGAAGATTTTTTCAGTTTTTGCTATACACATATAAGGAAAATCAATGACCCCCCCGGGCGGGGCCAATTTTGACCCCAGGGCTTTTATTTGAACAAAGTTGGTAGACACCCATTAGAACATGTTTCATGCTAAATATCTTAGCTCTAGCTCTTTGAGTTCTTTAAAAGAAGATTTTTTAAGTTTTTACTATATGCATATAGGGAAAATCAATGACCCCCTGGGGCTGGGCCAATTTTGACCCCAGGGCTTTTATTTGAACAAACTTGGTAGACACTCATTAGAAGATGTTTCATGCTAAATATCTTAGCTCTAGCTCTTTGGGCTTTTTAAAAGAAGACATTTAAAGTTTTTCTTTTGGTTGCCATGGCAACCAGAGTTCTGCAGGGAATTAAATTCTTTGAACAATTTTTAAAGGTGACCACCAAAGGAACATTCCTGTGAAGTTTGGATGAAATTGGCTTAGTGGTTTATGAGGAGATGTCATTTAAAGTAAAAGTTTACGGACGGACGATGGCCGGACGTTGGACTCTTATTATATAGATACATGCATTCTATAACATGACTCGTGATTTTGTCATTATACACACATTATACACACATCTTAAACTGCCAATAAACACCATTTACAGACAACATGTATATACAACTGTTATTAATACAGGGCTGCCAACAGCAAATTGCAAAATCAGAGGAAAATACGCGGGGGGTCAAGGGGGCTGCGCAAGCCCCCTTTGCGGGTCCAGGGCAGAGCCCTGGTGGGGGCCCAGGGGGCGAAGCCCGTGGAAGTTCCTGGATTCTGATGATTCAGTATGCCCTAAAATCAATTTCCTGGACACTAAATTTGACTTCCTTGGTTGCCTTTAAAGCCATTCAGAGACACTTTAGTTGGACTTCAGGTTTTCATCAGCCCTCAAAACAAATATCCGACATTTTGACGCATTTTGACAACAGACAAGAGCGACAATGTAAACTGTAATTTGATTGGTTATTCTAAAATAGAATGCCGGAAAAGACTCGATTTGACCAATGAGAAAAGCGCTTACAGACGTACCATAGGCGGCTAGCGTAACGATAAAAGCCGAAGCGTGCCGGTTTTTGGGTACTGTATAAAATATGACGAATGAATTTATTGTCTTTGTCGAATTTACATCGATCTCAAAAATGACCCAGGAGCTCACGAAATCCGCGGATTTCCGCGAATCCGCGGAAAATCGGCAGCCCTGTATTACATGCACTTCTTCTGATAAACAAAGGCAACAATAATAAATAAATTAATTGATATTTTCCGTTCCTATTACGTTTTCTTTTTTATATAACATCTCTCAGACACTATCTTAACAGGTTTTGAATTTAATCCTTTATCCATATCAGTTGATATTTATATAAGAAGAGTATCTATCTGGGTAATGATTATCATGCTTAGAATGCAACTCATTCATAAAGGCACCAGAATAACACCATTTTAAACTTACATGGTGGTGTAGACTGATTTTCTTGCATATCAGACTGGTGTTTCGGTTAGTATAGCCCATGCTGGAAATTTCATCTGGCATGGGGTGGTGCCAGATGAGTTGCATGTTTTACAAACACTTTGATCAATGGTGTAATTTTTGTGCATTTTATGAATGAACCATGTTAAATTCCATGAATTATTGAGGTAAACAGTTTTAATATGAAAGACTATGCAAGACAAAAATATCTGACATATGTTACAAATGGGTACACGCCAATATTCGAATCAGAACATAGTTTCAATGATCCACACAGATTTACAATTTAAACAAATATCAGCAGCTAAGATTAAGTACATGTAGTATAAACATGCAAATATGATGGCATAAAATTGTAATCATTCTTCTTGTTTTTGTTTGTTTTGGGTTTTACATCACATCGACACAGTATAGGTCATATCGCGACGTTCCACCTTTACTGGTGGAGGAAGACCTCAGGTGCCCTTCAATGCATTATTTCAGACACGAACGGGCACCTGAGTAGAACCACTGACGTTCCGTAAGCTAGCTGGATAGCTTCCTCACATGAAAGAATCCAAAGTCCCTGTCGGGATTCCAACCCACAGCGGTGAGGGGCAAGTGGTTTGAAGTCAACCACTCGGCCACAGACGCCCCTCATTCTTCTTGAAAAGGCTATTATTTTTACCTGGACAAAAGTATTCTATGTACTGCTTCCAGGAAATACTGCATGTATGCCAATGACACCTTATAAAACTTTATAAAGTTATCTTTAAACACTCAAACAATATTTGATGAAAATCCAATCAAAACTGTGATGTCTAAAGTGTTAAAACAGTTCTCACATGTTTTGACTGTGTGACTTTGTTTCTAAATCAAGATGACCGACATTCAATCCTGATCAAAACACATGAATCTGGATGTGTTGTTTTAAGAATTTAGTTTACCTTGAGATTTACAGGTCTGGTCCACTGTGTTGTTCTTACATTTATCTTCATCTGTCCAACTTTGTAAATGACATTCTGTAAAACAAGAGCATGGCAATCAGTGATAACACTCTTGTCTGATAAAAATTCTAAGTTAAAAAGGGGGCACAACTCCAAAAATATTTCTTTCTAATTTATCCCTCTTGTCTAACATGGTAAGCATATATTAGTTTATACAAAATTTTAGTTCAATTGTGTTGGAAGCTATAAGCTTATTGAAACACTCTCGAATCCGTTCCTGGAACCAACCAGTACTAAGCAATGAATGTAAGCATGTACAGTGGAACCTGTCTAATCCGAACTCGTCTGGACCAGAAGAAAAGTTCGGATTAGAAAGGTTTCCTGATTAAAAGGTTTTTTACATGTTTGTTCATGTTATTGGCAGAATAGTTTAAGGAAAGAAAACTGGAATGCATTTGAAATTGCAATATCAATATTTTATTATTGCCATGTCTTATCGTTCATTAGACATAAGAATTATGTTTATTAAATTAATATAAAAATAAATTATGTGAATACAAAAATAAAAAAAATGTAGATAAATAAGCAAAAATATAATATCTTCACGGTTAAGTTAATCTAGGATGTTAAACAGAAGGCTGAGTCATAATTAAATATTCGTACCAGCATTTGTCAATTGTTGTTTACTCTTATCCGATTCAATGATTATCAGAATTCACTGACAGTTTCCATTAATTTCCATTACATAATCAGATGTCATTAAATTTGTTACAAAAGATTAAAAGATATTTCTGTTGCATCATATTTAAATATTTATTGAAGGTGGCGAAAAACAATCAATTAAGCAATTAAAGTAGATATCAAGACAAGCTAAGTGTAATTTTCACACCTTCGCAGATAATACGTTTCACCCATTAATCAAGAGAAAATACTCTTATCAGTTTGGTGTAAGAGTAACACACCTGCAAGATGTGCGATTTTTTTGTTATTTTAAATGTAGGTGTGACATTTGGCAAAATCTGTTCGGATCCCAGAGGTTAATTTTAGAGTAAAATAAGAACAAAAATTGAAAAACTCGTCCGGAATTCTGAGTAGACAGGTTCCGGATCCGAAAGGTTTTTTTACTATTGAAAATAGAACGAAAAAAATCGGGACCGGACACTTCGTTCGGATAAGAAAGGATTCCGGATTAGAAGGGTTCGGATTAGCAAGGCTCCACTGTATTGATAACTTTTAAAATGTTTGAATAATTGGGTTATATTAAATGTTTGAATAAATGGATTCAGTGATTTTTTTCACTGTATTTTACAGCGGAATAAAGGCTGTTTCCCCTAGCCCAAAATAGGTATATTTTCCCCTAAAAATGCCAATATTTTTCCCCAAAAATGCCTCATGCTCTTCCTTACCAGAACCATGACTAACAGCATCTGACTTATATCATCTAGAAGACAGAAATCTGTCCCTATATAATAGCCTTTGCTAAGTACCATGCATGTAAAATTGAATTGATATTTTTTTTTTCATTAAACGTGTGGGTAAATTCCATTTTCAAAAATCAGTGGGATTACATTAAAGTTTTTGCATGACTACAAAGACTACGATGATGAAGCATTATAATAGCTCGACCTTTTCTTCGAAACAGATGAGCTAAAAAGAAACTTAAATTTGCTGTAACTATAACAAGTTTGTTGTCAGTGAACAAAGTAAAGAATCTATTTGTTTTTCAAAGCAAAATAGAAATTGCTGGCTATTTCATCATTTCTTCATTTTACCAATCATTTAATTACAGACTCCATAATTTGAAAATGTTGATTAACATAGCAATACATTACTACTACGTTTTCAATGCTAATAAGGAAATATATGTTTACATTTTTTTATAAAGACACTATTAAGGTCATACGACAACTATCAAGCTTTAGTTGTAAAGGAAAACTTTGAATTTAGGTGCTACCAACCTTCTGTAAACTTGCTGGAAAGCTTCCTTACATGAAATAAAACCAAAGTCCTTTACAAGTTCAAACCCAGCACTGGTGAGGTGCAAGTGGTTCAAAGTCAGGGGCCTTTAGCATTTGGCATCAGTGGCTACAGGAAGACATTATAATGTAAGTAGATATTGATAGAATTAAATACCTTCTCTTGTTTTATTGGTATCTTCAGTTACATTAGCATCATCACATGTGAACCACATACATTCTGTTTGACTGCAACATGTTTCATTTGTAGTCAGTGCAAAACATCCATCTGAAATAAAAATTAATAGCTGATAGCCTGATACAGAGATTAAAACAAGAGGGCCATAATGGCCCACAATCGTTCACCTGAGTAGATGATTCAAATGAACAAGATTGTACTATTCAGACCGGTAGTAACATCAATTTAAGTGCGCAGGTAAAGAATAAATTTGAATTGACAGGTTTTACCATTGATGAATATATTTTGATTTAGATGTGCACAGTATACAATAGATATTTTTTTGAACACTATAAATTAGGTTTGCCGAACCACAACCTGTTTTATGTTACAGTTGTTTGACCGGTATGGCGCAGTTTTTAGACTTTTACTGTCTGCATGCAAATTAACAAATTGTTGGTATAAACAAATGTACCTGCTAGAAGATATTTGATTTGGCTTCAAACCTAACAATTATCAGAAAATATATTATCTCTTTTCTAGCAACTGCTTGATTTAATCTGATTGGTTTCCCCAGTTCTGAAGCAAGTTTACCAGTTCCAATGCACATAACAAATCATTTGTAATATTACCTTCGAAGAATGAGATTGACTATTTTTGCGAGCTAATACTAAATCAGTACACTACAACCTGTCAGCCTTATTCATTATTTTATTATTCATTCTGGGTATTGTTAACGAAATTACTGCACCATCATGTTTGGTGTAATTTAAAGCAGAACTACAATTGGAACTGCATTTGACTTTTGTCATTTTTTTCTGGTAAGTTCTGCTTAAAAACAGGGATCAAACATAATGTCAAAAATAAAAATAAGTTTTTGTTTCGCAATAATGCTTGAACATCATTCATTTTAGTCCCATTATTTATAAATACTTTCTATAAATAATCTATCTTTTAATTTTATCCATAAAATAGATACATCTTTAGTTTATAAAATAATATCTGTCAACACTGACATAGACATCAATATTTATTGTCCTAATTGCTCTAACTTCTCCATTTTATTTTATTAGATTAAATAGAGGATATTTGTTTCTTTTGCATATAATATTGAAATATATTTCACTGAGTGAACACCAGATGCAATATTTTCAAGAGTGGTGTAGCCACGAGTGAAAATAGAATAGCTGGTGTTCATGTATGAAATATATTTCAATCTTATATGTAAAACAAATAAATTTTCTATTTATTTCATGCTTATTAAGTGATTTCAAGTATTTTTTACTGATTTTGCGGCGTAACGTCACGCATTCTACTTTATGATGTCATCACATCATGACGTCACATCATCAATTTTGAAATAGTTCTGTTAAATTTCTCTATTTTTTTTTACATTTTTAACATGATGTATGATGACATCGACTTTGTTTTCCAAAAGAAGCAAAATTTATGTACGGAGCCAGTAGTTTAAAAATAGCGCAGAAACAATTATTGCTCTATATTCTATATGCATACTGCATAACTAATCAAGGGCCATAACACTGTGTTGAAGGGTCTAAGGCGACGATATGCACACCTCCTCTTGGTTTTCAAGGTTCCCAAAAAGTTTCGTTGAATTTAAGCCTCTAGTTACAGAGAAGTAGAGCAGAAACGATTATTGCTTTATATGCAAACTGCATAACTAGTCAAGGGCCATAACTCCGAGTTAAAGGGTCTGACTGTTACAAAGCAAGGAAATGCTCATCTCCTCTTGATATTGATTCTTCCCAAAGTTTTGTTGAATTCCAGGCAGTTGTTGCAGAGAAATAGCGCACAAACAATTATTGCTCTATATGCATACTGCATAACTAATCAAGGGCCATAACTCTGAGTTTAAGGGTCTGACCGGAACAAGTTAACGATATGTGCATCTCCTCTTACATTGTTTTTTTCACCAAAATATTCGGCAAGATTCGGCCCCATTCCCCCCTCAAAATAGTATGTTTTTTTCCCCTCTCAAAGCCGAAATTTCTCCCTCATATGGCAGCCAAAATTTGCCTGCAATGGATACTATTTTTTCCGCATATAACTGCCGAAAAATGTTTTATATTAAGCCTGTAAGACTTACTGTTAAGCAGAGTTGTTAACAAATTGTTCCCGGGTATGTAAGGGGAGCTACTCCTGGCGTCCCAACAAGTTTAACATGCGACTCTTTAAATTCTGCTGTCAATTATTGAATATTTTAGATCCGTATATTAAGAAAAAGCGACGTATTTTAAATTTGTGTTGCAAGAGTTGCTCCCCTTTTCTACTCACTGGAAAGAAAACAATGTCAAACAAAAGTAAATCTTACAGTGGTAAGTGATGTATTGAAATATGCATTGGATTCGTTTTTGTTTCTTCATTTGTGAAGAAATAAAATTCCCCCTCCTTTTGCATTTTTCCCCCTCCAAACGGCACCGACCCCCTTTTCCAAAAAGTGAAAAAAAACACTGTCTTAGTATTGAAGGTTCCCCATAAAGTTTTCATGAATTCCAGCCAGTAGTTGCAGAGAAGTAATGTGGAAACGATTATTGCTCAATATGCATACTGTTAAACTAATCAAAGGCGATAATTCTTGAGTTATAGGGTCTGACTGGAACAAGGCATTGGTATTAAAGGTTTCCATAAAGTTTTGTTGAATTCCAGCCAGTAGTTGCAGACAAGTTATGCGGAAACAGTGATTTTTTTTTCCGAATAAAGGCTGTTTCCCCTATACCAAAATAGGTATATTTTCCTCTAAAAATGCTATTATTTGCCCCTAAAATTCCCTGTGCACGTTCTTCACTTTAGTCTTAACAGTAGCTAACTTATATCAGCTAGAAGACAGACCCAGCAAACAAAAGACGTTGTACCAACGTTGTACTGACGTTAGACCCTGACGTTGGGTAAACGTTGGCAGAAGGTTGGATTTGAAAGTTTTTTAGACGTCAGAAACCGACGTCTATACAACGTCATAAAATGACCTTTATCCAACCTTTTCTGACCATAATCCACCCGTTTCTGACCATTATCTGACCATAATCCAACCTTTTCTGACCATTATTGGGACATAATCAAACCTTTTTCTGACCATAATCCAACCTTTTCTGACCATTATCTGACCATATGCCAACCTTATCTGACCAAATTTTCTAACCATGATTTAACCTCATTCAAAACTTTTGGAATATGATTTTTTTTTTCATTTTAAAGCTCTTTAATAGGGTTAAAAATAAGCATTCTTATGATTTTAGCAATTTATTTTATACTCGGAATCACAAGTACAAAACAAGAAATGTGGTACTATATATAACAAATGCAAGATTTACATAATATTTTTTAAAACTATTTAACTTGACGGTATGTACTTTAATAACGCTTCATGTATTAATTAAGCATGTTAAACAAAATCCTTCTTGAATATTAACACTGACATTTTATATAGCAAACATCCATGCATGTGTTTTTTCTTATATCACCACTGAACTGATCACTCTGAGTTTGGGATTTTTCAATCATCTATCCAACTCACTGATTGTATATTTGTCTTTGTATTTTATAACTGAATCTAGATCTGAATGTTAAATGGAACAATATTCTGAATATTTTGTTATAACTATAAATAGCAATGTTCATGTATCTTCATTAGTATTCTAGCTTCTTTCGTCCTCCTCCACTATGTCGATCTGGGGCATACTTTAAGCGTATCATTACCGTCTCCAACCTGAGATCTCATCACACTTTCTGAAATTAAAAAAATAAAATAATCAGTTACAAGTGCAAGAAATAAATCACTTTTACATATTATAATTAAACGAAATTCTAACAAAACTCTCCAACTACTTAAAAAGATACATGTACTTATTATTTTTAATTTAGTTTAAACCATGTAGTTTCGTGTACCTATACTGTATATATCTATTAATTTTGATAAAAATGGCTTCGTGAAGAATTTCATTATAAAATCAAGGGTAATAAGATCACTGTATTTTCTATAATATTTTGAAATATACCTGTCACAAAATCTTGGTAGGTTTTCATTTTTCTTTTCCTCTAAATATTTTCATCTTTCTCATGAACTTTTGACACATGTTGAATTATCATACTTTTCACAATCTGAAAGACGAAATATAATCGTTTTAGAATTTAACCATGTGGTGAAAGGATGTTTGTCTAATACAATAGGCAAAATCAAATTACTATTAATCTTAGTTAACTCATAAGCGCATGAAAAACTGATATAACAAATTAATTCTACTCCCGCAAAAATTGATATTGTTATTTTTTATATTCAAAGTACTTTGTACAAATGCTCATACAACATCAAAGAAATTCACATGTTACTGTCATTTTTATAGATATCATCTCTGCCCAGCATGATCTGGTCTGCTAAGTGTATATAGGACAGACTGGCTTAGTGTAAAAACGTTTTATGATACGAGCATACAACTTGTTGATAAGCAGGCTATTTAACAAACTATTACTTTTATTGATTTATAACTATGATAATGTGTTTTCTGATTGATAATATGTTGTTTGATTACATTAATAAAAAGATAGCTAGTCAAATACTATGTGCTTTCAGATATATCTTACAAAAGTCGTATCATTTACATGTATCAAATGCCATGAATCATTATCATAATATAAGAAACACATGGTATGCTTACAGTATGGGTAAAGTACTACAATTAACAACGAGTAGTTTAACAACTACACAGATATCAAAATCAAACTGCATCTGATACATGTGTAAATGACTGGCCCCTCATATAAGTGAAATTCATGTTGATAAGAAATAAGAGGAATTTTCATTTACCAGCATTTGAATAATAAGAGTCTTACGTACTGCATTTAACTTTTTATTGATTTCAATTGCTAGGATATTTCCTACCATTGAATTTATTTGGCATGGCGATATAGTGTGGGAAAAATGATCCGATTATACAGACTGTTCTATAGCAAATGATAAAGTGTTCTTACGTGGAAACAAAAATATTTATCTCGCGAAATCACGTGACATTAAGTTTTACCAGTCAAACATTTCAATGATCAAATAACCATCGAATCCATGCAAACATGCGGTAAATTAGCATTGAAAAACAATATATAATGTTTGCCTACCTTTTTCTTTTGTTTGGAATACACAACTTTGTCTGTCAACCCGTCGTTTTTTGTCCGCCAATACAATTGAATTTCAAATCCGATAAGTCGCAAATTCGAATTTACTAAATTATTTACCACTATAAAATGAAGCCCTCAAAAATGATAACAACTTCATTGTAAATTATATAAACACTTCTTAGACTAATTCGAGGAGATAAGATATTATTTAAACGAAAATAGAGCAAATATATTTCATACTGATCTGCAACTATCCGTTTACAGAGCGCCACCTATCGAATATCGTACGTTAGCCACCCACGTGATACTGTTGTTTTGATGGAGAAAATAAATATATAATGTTCCCTTTCTAAACTTAAACTTAAAATTCTCGCTGTTTATGCTTTCATTTATATATATATTGGTTTCATAAATTAAATTTACCTATTGTCAGATTACCGACCAAAACCCGACGTCGAGTCGACGTCAAAATGCAACGTCTGTTAGACGTCGGGGATTCAACGTCGATTTGACGTTGTATGAAGGTCACCGACGTCGCGACCAAAATTCAACGTTGATCCAACGTTGGGTCAACGTCGGGTGTTTGCTGGGGAAGGCTGTCCCTGTAGATAGCCTCTGCTATGTACCATGCATGTTAAATTGAATTGAAATTCTCAGTTGATAGAATTTGATTTTCCCTTTTCTGATTTATTGCTCCATATTTTCCCCTTCAGAAAGCCACAGGTTGTTTCGAAAATTGAAAAAAAAAAAAATCACTGGGAAACGATTATTGCTGTATATGCATACTGCATAACTAATCAAGGGCCATGACTCTAAGTTAAAGGGTCTGACCAGAACAAGGTGACAATTTGCGCATTTCCTCTTAATATTGAATTTTTCTATAATTTTTTTTTGAATTCCAGGCAGAAGCTGCAGAGCACTAGCATGGAAACGCAATTTGGATGGATGGATGGATGGATTGACTGAAGGAAGGACATACAACGCCATTGCCTAAAACAAAATCCCCCTTCCCTTCCATTGTTGTGGGATAACAGATTGAATTTCCAAATTAAAAAAGGGAACATTTCTTTTAATATTTTATCATACTGAGGTATCACGACTGAGTTCTGAAGTTGTTGTTTTTGTGTTTTTGTTGTTATTCTTTTAGGAGAATTTAAAATGTCATGCAGTCAATAAACTGAATGTGTTTCACTTGGTATAAATAAATGAGGAATCAAATTTGCTTCTTCTTGAAAACAATGATAAAACACACAAAACACATCAGAAGATGTTTAAAAACTGTAAAATTCTGTAATACAGTATGATCATAGAAAAGGTGTCCAATCTTCTTGGAATTATGACATCATGTAATCTTGCAATGACATCATCAAACTTTGTTTATTTTCAGTCAGAATAGCTCATATAGCAATAACTCCTGTTAATAACATTTAAATTGTGTAAAATGATGTAGTATACTGGTATACTGTTTCAAAAAACAAAGAATTTTTAAGTTCTGTCCAGAAACTTGTTCAGTAAAGATAATTTCAAATAAAGGACTTAACAACGGAGTTTAGAAAAATGTAAAAGCATATGCCAAAAAATCATCAATCATAAATTTATAACAATTTCTCGGCAAAAAACAAGTTAATATTACACAAACATTGGTATCGAATATTATTATTAATACTGTAAAGACAATGAAAGATTCTCTATTTAAAATGCACCTTCTGTAGCGTCTTCTGTTGAAACAATTCCACAGGAAAATGCACACAAACAAACAACCAGAACTAAGTTAGACAACATAATGTGATAATCAATACTTCAAGAATTTAACTGAAACGTCTGCTATATATCTGCGTCGCAACTGCTATATTTTTACCCGGAAGTAATTTGTAGTAAGTACGTTTTTCTGTCGGAAACCACTAAATGTTTTCCATCTCCTATGTTTCAACTTTTAGACACCGTTTTGGCCTGTAATAACACTCTGATAAGAATGATTTAGTTTTTACTATAAAGGCTTTTTGGTTTAAACAATATTCACTTTAAGGTTCAACTGTGTGTTTGGTTTCATCACTAATGTCATATGCTCGAGCTATAAAGCAACTACAGCTCCCTTTATTTATTCAAACCCCATTTGTACACATCTATTGTGTGCACTTTTGTGTTCGGTTGGTGTGAATGTTCAAAATGTTCCCTCTTGAATACTTCATATATCTGGGATTTCAAACTACATGTAATATAGCTCTGTCTAAAATGACATATTCAATCTGAGCTAATTTGTTATTTCTTGCATGAACATGTCAACTTTTTTTGATGATCAAGTGGGAGATTTTTCTTCAAAAAGAGGGAGATTTTAGAATTTGCAATAAACAAAGAAGAAAGTTCTGATATCAAAAAGAGGGAGATTTCTTAAATTTGTGAAAATATCCCTTATTTTAATAAAAGTCTTTGAAAATATACATGTAGCTGCAGGAAGTGGGAGTCTCCAGCTAAAAGTGGGAGAGTTCACATGTATGTGCGATTTCGATATTTGCGTTTGCGTATGGATTTCGAGACGTTTCGGCCCCAAGACGTATCGGCCCCAAATTACCCAAGACGTTTCGGCCCTTTACCAAATCGGCCCCAGAATAATTACTGTGTTTTAAACCGGTATATTAAAAACTCATAGTTATAATAATCATAAATGACAATTTTCATAAAGTGGAACGCCAATTTCCAAATACCTTGACTTTATATTACAACCATATATGAAAGAATTATGATACCTCTTATATATTTTACGTAAGATTAAATCTTAACCAAAACCATCAAAGTTTAGATACTTGTTGCATTTAATGTTAACTTCATTGTTTATAAATATCTCACAATGAATTTCATTGTTTATAAATATCTCACAATGAATAGCTACTCGTAATTACTTCCTTGATATTGAAAAATCTAACACATTTAATTATCAGGTAAGGAAAGTTAGTTGTTCATGCACGTGAAAATCGAAACATTCGGTCATGTAATTTTATAATGAAAAGAAAACAGAAGCCATATTATCTATAATTATTTTGTCACTGTCAACATTGTTTGATTTAACTAATTAATAAATTGATATGATTTATACTTTACACCGTCATTTAAAAAAATATCGATTCCTATAATAACATGTGTTACAACTATTTTAGTTTTTTTAAAAACATTACACTGATCTTTCTTTTGAATTGGTGTATAATCTGGTTAATCAATCATTAAATCAGTATATAATTATAGGTGTAATAGGTGCAATATATTAATTTTTGGGAAATCCTTTTTTAAATTTTTTAAAGAATTAAAGTGTCATAATTGTTTAATTGTAATTAAATTAATTGTTGTTAAACAATTAAGCAATGTACTATATAGTAGGGCCGAAACGTCTTGTGGAAAAGGGCCGAAACGTCCAGGGGCCGATTTTTCCACTGGGGCCGATTTGGTTTGGGGCCGAAACGTCCTGTTTGCGTATGTGCATGTGGTACGATTTTAAACGTTGCCGCTGAGGTTCCAAATTAAATGTCAGTCAACTGAATCTTAGACTTGAGTTGAATTAATACATAACGTGAAAATATCACGTGTTAACGTGAAAATATCACGTGTAATATATGAAATAACAAAATGTATGTTTAGCAATGTAATTTACCAATCACTTTGAATACGTTTGCTAAAATTGCTAAAAGACGTACAGTATCAAGGATGAATGAAACATGTAACACATATCCTTTCAAAAAATATATTTTTAAAACATCATGCAAATAAAAAAATAACAAATAAGATTGCAATGCATTATTTTTATCACAGACATTTGTACAAAAAAACAGTGGTAAAAATATTGGAATTTTCTAAAGGGTTTTAAATAATATAAGAAAATGCATTTTTGATTGCGATTATCCACCTATATTTACTGCAAAATACAAAGATAATAACTAAGGTGAACTAATGCTCAAATAGATAATGAAGAAAAAATTACTGTTTTTAATAGGAAGTACAAGAAAGATATAAATTTTACAGTACAAAAATTGGCAAATGAACAAATGAATTATTTCTCAATTTCAAAATTTGAAAACGTTTAAACTATGCACCGATAGACATGTGTCTTGGAAACAAAATCAAAATATAAGTCAGTGCAAAACAAGTTGAGGTGTCTGATATGACATAATTATATATGTCCTACTTCTGTACAATCGGGTTCAGCTGTCATTTGATTGATGCAATGTACACGGAAAAGTGTATACTATACACAGTTCTTTTTAATACAAATACAGCACGCTTATTTATTTAAACATATTGATATATAAATGTATTCTAGCTGAAGCTGTCATTGTTATAGCCATTGTTCTATTTACTATACAATATTTGTTGTTCTCGCTTAAAAACTGCGCACGCAGTCATACATTAACAGAGAAGAAAAACATGCATTGATGGATAAAATCAAATAAAACTACGCGATATTTGACGCTAACAGCGCTATTACGTGTATTGTAACCGACTTTAAATAAATATGAGCTTTTTTTGACATTGGTGCACGTTTTTAAATATCCGTGACTCGAGGTATCATATAAAAATAGCTTTATGTAATGCCGGTCCAGGTAGTTTCATTATCACAACATACCTATCGAATGACATCACACTAGCATGAGAAAAACATGACCAAACAAATGAATAACGAAACGCGAAATTAGCGAAGCTGACGTATAATTTCATGCAAAAGCTAATTATGCTCCTTTTTGTGCATTAACATCTGCAGAAGCCCTCAAACATATTAAATTCCTTGTCCTGTGGGCTCGGGCTTTAAATTCGTCATCGTGCTTCTACATATGTTAATGCACGAAAAAAATGTGCAATAACCCTCTACTACTACTGAATTTGAATTGAGGTTACTTTTAAAATTTGTAGAAATAAAAAAAAACTAAATGCGCCAAAACACGGCGAAAACAAATGTAAAATATAAAAAAGAGAATATCAAAATGTCCTAAATAGTGTCTGGAGAAATCATAGATGATGTTCTACTCAGCTTGTTGTAAAAGTAGCTGATTCAGTGAATGGGGTATGCCTGACGTGTTGCAAGTATTTTCTAAAACATTGGTAAGCTTATATGTCATGAGAACAACTTGCATCTGTCGGGTGTTACTGGTTATATTTCGAACAATATCTAAAGGTCCAA